>NC_079899.1:10478830-10493077 GCF_024868665.1 Triplophysa rosa
TCATTCAGGGAGGCTCCTAGTCTTCAGCGCTCCGCCTCCACGCTGTGACTTCTTGTTCCCGTACGCTGTTCCACTCATGCTTTAACGCCCCTCCCCTCATCCACAGGCAGAGACAGGATGTAGCCCACACCCGTGCGGTGAACGACCATTCCTGCCATGCATTTTTCACATATTGCAAATGTCTGGAGGTCCACGGAGAGGCTGTTGGCATCGAGAAGACATCCACATTTCCCGCACACACACGCACACACACACGCACACACACACACACGTACACACACACGCACACACACACGCACACACACACGCACACACAAAGTTCCTCACCGCTTTTGTATGGTCCATATGAACAAACGTGCCTCAAATATTAGAATCAGACTTGTGTGTGATGTGGGTCAAACATACGTTTTTAAAACAAATACAAGTTACCCCATACTCTACAGCAGCTATTTTGAAGGAAGATACACAAATCTGTGATTCATTTCGAAACGTCATTCAAGAAAGGAGGATGTTTAAAAATCTGTCAATCATCTGAACATTGCATAAAAGACTACACAAATGTCTTACAGCTCTTAGCCTGAACCTAACAAGATTTACGGGATTAGTCCATTCAAAAAATGCGTTTCCATATTCATTTACAACAAAGTAACAGTGAATGTATCTTAGCTTTGACATTAATGACTATCAGCCATGAGACACACGAGAACCAATGACGTGAGCAAAAACGCTTCAGATTTTGATCTGTTCCTCCCTCAAAGCAAGTCATACGTTTTTTTAATTCTACATTCTCAATCTCTATCCATTTAAATAGAAATAGTTGTTTCTGAATGATATTAAATCTATATCAAAAGACCGAAGTAAAATCTGAGACTACATGGGAATCTGAACACAATACTTGTGTTTAACGAATGAAGAAGCTGAAGTATATCTATGCAGCAAGCCACAGGATTGTGCACCATTGACTTTGATAGTGATATGATAATAAACAGATCGGAATGACATTGCTGTAATAATAATAATAATACACCACACAACTCCCACACGTACAGCACACTTACAGTACTATGTGCTTACTCTGTAGTCATTCACCTATGAAAGCTTTAAAAACTCTGTTGTGTTTTCACTAAGGTGATATGACTGTAAAAACTAATACAATTTAATTAATGGATTCAATTAAATTACTACATATTGACCTTATTCACTTAATGAACAACTGTAGTATTATGTATTAGTTTACATTATTCAAAATGAATAATTTTTTTAGGGCGGTCAAATGATTAATCGTGATTAATCGCATCCAGAATAAAAGTTTGTTTACGTAATTTATGTCTGTATACTGTGCCAATTCATTTTGTATTTATGAACACATACACATAAATGCATTTATTTTAGAAAAATATAAAATATAACAATTAATAAATGTTTATTTAGAATTTAAATTATTGGTAAATATAAATTAATACATTTAAATATTTCCTAAATATATAGACAGGTATGTGTATGTTTGTGTTTATAAATACAAAATTAATATGCACTGTACACAGATATATATGTACACAGATATATATGATGTAAACACAAACTTTTATTCTGGATGCGATTAATTGTGATTAATCGTTTGACAGCCCTAATTTTTTTATAACCTTTCCCCAAGATGTAGTGACATTATCTGATTAAATAGCAAAGTAGACTGTGTGTGCAGAGAAACAGTATATTCACCAAAAATATAATTATTATATAATTAATTATATCATTACTAAACATGCACGATTCAATCAAATCTTAAAGGACAAAATCAAGTGTCTGAACTGACCAAATTAAAACAGATGTATTCTACAGCATATTTGTTTGATTATAGATAACTATCGAGTGAATGACAAAGAAATAAACAAGCGCTATTCTATTTATTAGGTTGCTCTGTATGGTAACAGAAACCAGAAATTTTCAGCTTTGGCTGAATGTGGGAGGCCACTGTGGACAGAACACAAACTTTGGCCTCCACTGCTCGGTTCAAAAAACTGTTGTGCTGCCCACCTAGGCAACATATTGGGGGCGCTTGCAGCAGTCAAGTTTTCCCAAACAGTAGGCAGAAATGCCACCTTATGGCCAAAAATGTTAAATCTGAAGCAGCATCAAAAGTAAATGGCAATCCCAGAATGCATTGTAATGCACTTGTCGTAAAACGTTACTTTCAACATTTTATTTTGTATTATCTTTAGATTTGTTTCTTATGCCCTGTTCACATTACAAGTGACAATGCAACATGATCCCATTCATTTCAATGGAGAGCTGGCGACTTCTAGCAATACGAGCAGTAGCAACCATTAGCGACTGGATGGGGCGTGTCTAGCAACGCGACAAAGTTGAGAAACATAAGCAACATGGCAGCAACAGCCAATAGGAGTGAAGATGGGCGCTAACGTGATTCTTCTCCTCTCATCTCCTGCAGTGAGTATAACCAGTAGTGGGAACGCCCACTAGCGACCTAACCGCCAACCCCTGGTGACTTGCAGTAACAAAGTCGCTTGTAATATGAACGGAGCAATAGAGATATCTAACTACTGTGTT
Source organism: Triplophysa rosa (assembly GCF_024868665.1). NCBI lineage: Eukaryota > Metazoa > Chordata > Actinopteri > Cypriniformes > Nemacheilidae > Triplophysa > Triplophysa rosa. Next base: position 10,481,399 of record NC_079899.1, read on the forward strand.
TTGACAGACACTCGTAAGCAAGGGCCAAAATATAAAGAATCAGCAAAAGACTGTCTCTTACCACAACACCTTACAAATAAACCTGTGGATTACGTTTAATAATGGAAACACTGCTCAGTTCGAAGTCCAGCAGTGATAGACTTGAGATGCACACAAGCGCTGTTTTGATTACTGTAATGGTAAAAACTTCAGAGAGGTGGTTGCTTACCAGAACTCAAAAATGCTCCCCGAGACGTAGCGTCACTAAATATTTCTCCTTTAAAAGCATCGCTGCTACAAATATTATACTCCGTGGTTGGCCTCACTAATCGACTAGTCTATTGTTGGATGACTAGCACACCAAGACAAATGCCCAAATCTTTACCTTGAAACCTAAAAAAAAATTCCTGCTTAGAAATCAGCAGGTAGATTTCAAATTACACTTATTATTGTTTATTTTTAACATACAACTCTACGTTCACACCACCGCCGTCGAGAGCGTCAAAAATCGCTCTGGCCACCCTGCCAACAACGCTGTAGAAAGATTCGTGGACGCTCTGACGTAGACCCAAGTTTACAGGGCTGCGTTCTCTGGAGTCCTCTCAAGCGGTGCACTTCTACTTTCCGATTGGTTGCCGCCGAACCGCGCCATAGCTCATTACCATAAAGTTGACCTGAATTCAACTCTCCTCGACGCCTTCAACGGCCAAGACGCTGCTCGCCGCTGCCGGTTCACATTGAAAATGAATGACTTCCGGCCACTTTGACACTCTCGACGGCGGCGGTGTGAACGTACAGTAAATGTTACGAATTGCAGCTTTAATTACACTCCCAACTTCTGAATGCAGTCCAAAAAGACCCTAAACCACTGCAGGCACATTTCCATAAATAAAACATTGCTGAATTGAACTCAGCATTGTGGGTACTGTAGTCTCTGGCAGCTACTCACGTGCATGCTTGTCTGCTAGGGTGATGAGCGTTGTGGAGATGTCTCTGCGCCGGTAGAAGCACACCACTTTGGCCTCCACGTTCCCGTTGGCAGTCTGCAAAAAGAAACAGAGTTGTCACAGCAACAGCCTCTAGACCAATCAGATGCTGCACAGACTTGATATGCAAATAAGGATTAAATCACAACCGTGACCTAAACACCCCTGTACTTGCTGAATGATATAAAATAGTCTCATGATGGAGAAAGGGGGATTCTCACAAAATCTTGGTTTCAAATATGCCACACGTGATTTTTTTTAGAAATACTTCGGTCAATGAATTTCCTCGTTAGACCTTGTTTTTTATTCTAAAAAGTTTAAAATCATTAATTTAAAATTAAATTAAACAAGACCTTTAGAATCTCATTACCGTTACAGTCTAAAAAGATCAATACGATAGCATGGTTTGCTAAAAAAAGCCATGATGTCCAAGCACGTTTTTATTCATTATATGTATTTTTTTTCATGCGGAAAATTCCCTGTACTGGTAACGATAATCAATATTGTCGTGCATGCAGTACGACAAGAGAGTATTAAACTTTTGACTAGAAATATAAAAAATCTGTTCACCTGGTACCCATTTGGAAGGTACTGGCAGACGTACTTCAAACGGAATAAAGCTTTATGTAAAGATATACAGTCCTTAAAAAATGTTTTACGGTGGATGAGAACATGAACACTTCTTTTTTCGACCATTTCTTCATTTTTATTATACATTAATATGTCAGTTGTGTTTTTTGTCATTTGAGAACATCTAAGTGAACATCCAATGATTTTTTTCAGAATAGTTCAATTTTACTCAGTTTAAACTACAACATATCATGTATTCTGACATAGCTGGATGTGTTACGGTAATGAGATTTTCAGCAGAAAATGCAACAAAACACAACATAATTTCTTTCTTCCTTTATGATAATGATTTTTCGTGTTCCTGAATTATGTTTTAGATTTAAAAACATGCTGTGATGTTTCCAATAGTTTCGTGCAAATGACACCGGAACAAGAGTGTAGAAGGAAGACATGTAGTGAGATGTCAAAATCCACATTTAAGTCTTACGGTTTGGTGTGGGTTCGGTGACAAACTTTTGTTTCTCACTCACCTTGTTGAGCTCCTCTATTCGCCTGATCAGCAGTGGGTTACTGGAGGAGTTTTCAAAATAAACGTAATCTGTGAGGAGAGAAAGAAACGATTGTTAGCGTTGGAAACGATTGGTCTGTCAGCAGCATACAGCATCTCCTGTCACGCTCGCACACCTGCTGAGGCTTACCGGATTGGTACAGAGACTAAACACAACATTCCTCGTCGTTGCGTGATGGCAAAGTCGCTATGTTTTGGCAAGTTCCCTACAAGAACACCCGACAACAAATTTGTGACACTGTGTGAATATGGCATTTGTAATTCAACCTCATAGATAACCTTCAGTGTCCTCTTTCGATTGGCACAGATATGACACACAAGTATCAGGACCATCATAGGTGAAATAGGCCGTTAAAGAAGACGTTTACTCAAAATGTATTATTTACACACTTTCGTGTCATTCCAAACCTAAATGATTTTTTTCTATGTCAAATCAACAGTAAATGTTATACTCAAAAAGGCTTATAGCAATAACACATATCTATAAAGCCATGACATCTTTGTTCAAGGAATAGAGCAATTTTGTGTTGTTACTGGCTGATAATTTTCCCCTTCAGTGGGTTGTAAACAAGAACCTATGCAACCAGACCAGTCAATTAAGGACTGTTCACACCAATAGACAGTAAATATTTAAGATACATTTGTAAAAATCTGTTTCAATCTAAGAAAATAGCAGCATCCACACCACAACGACAGTAAAACAGGGGAACAATATAGGTAGGATTAATTTAAGAGCTATTTTTCAACTGATAAAATATTAACACCCAATCAAAATCCATTCGAATTTAAAGGAGCAATGTGGGATTTTTAGGAGGATCTATTGACAGAAATGCAATATAGTATACAAAATTATTTCTTCAGAGGTGTATAAAGACCTTACGTAATGAACCGTTATGTTTGTATTACCTTAGAATAAGCTATTTCTATCTACATACAGAGCGGGCCTATATACATTGAATTCGACATGTTGTGTCGCCATGTTTTGTACTCTTCTAACAAACAGAAAAAACAATGTTACTCACATACTGATCCAAATCAAAGCAAACTCCTCGGGGGTGATTTTTAGACGATCTTTCTCTCCAAAGTCTCTCTGCTGGAAAGTATCTCATAGATATCTATGAGTATCTCCTCTAAAAGCCTTAGTACCGCTGGTCCTAACGCATCTCTGCTGGAAAGTCTTTATAATATTAACGCAGGTCCTAGCTCCTGCCAGACTCTTATCCTTCTTTTTATACTTAAATTCCGCAGACCCTTAATTTTATGTATTAAATAAGAAATCACTCTTTCTACAGTCTTTCGAATGCCCGCATGATCTCATCCCTGCGTCAACATAAGAAGACACGCTTTCTCAGCCGACAACATCTTTTTGTACTGTGGTGGCCACTGTCGTGTTTTGAAAGGGAGGGGTGAGCGGAGGACCTAGAGATTGGTTGCAATTTTCAAACTCACCGCTAGTGGCCGCTATAAATCCCACTCTAGACATTTAAAGGGCTCACACATTTAAATTGTGAAACTGCGGGATAGAAGCTTAAATCATAATATTATCCTTTTTTGGTGTGGACACTAATATACTTCGCATTATCGTTCTTGGTGTGAATCGGCCTTCAGCTCAGATGAATTTGGACAAGAGAATTGGACTAGAGAAATAAGAGAGAGTAGGTTACAGGATGACAGAATTTTTATTTTTGGATCTACCAACCCTTCCAATCTAAACAAGATCTGGGCAACTTTCAGACATGATGTTTTGAGGCGAAACAATACTTGAAGGAAGAGATGTGACATCTGAATACTTGGGTTACCTCAAACATACATTTATTGTGTTGGGTTCCCAGTATATCTCAGATTCCCTATCTTGTTTCGTCTTCACCTTCCTCTGTGTTTTCATATGCGTTCGTGTTGTGTTTGAGTGAGTGCTTTTGGCTTTGCTCCAGGGTGTGTGAGCTCTGTGCAAGCTTAGGGCTCTGTGGGACATCCCCGCAGGCCTCAGACTTGGTGGGGTGCCTGGTCTTAACCCTGTGTGTGCTGGGACCTCAGGGAGATTACACCCCACACAGCAGACGGCATACATGCTCACGAACACATACCGCAACAGTAATTTCAGGGGTTGGGGGTTGGGCACCAGAACCCCGAGTCTGGCAAAAACGATGCTTGCAACTCAGTGTTTGGTAACACAGCCTTTGAGTCTAAAGTTCTTGTATCAGAGAGAAAGATGCCAGTATACTAATACATCAAAACGTATGATTTAAATTTAATGGGAAAAAAATCAGATGCGACTAGACTTTAATCCTGAAGGCGAAAAACTGCCATTATTGAGCGTGAAAGATTGTTCAGTCCTAAAAAGGTACTAGAGTACTAGATATTTCTGCAGATTTTTGATGAGAGCAAACTACAGAAGTATGAGCCAAATCGGATTCTAACTCACATTATCCTTAAAGTGATAGTTCACCCAAAAATTCTCATCATTTACTCATCGACTTGTCATTTCAAACCTGTGTGACCTTTCTTCTGCATAACAAAAATGAAGATATTTTAAAGAATGTTGGTAACCGAACAACGACGGTACCTATTTACTTGCATTGGTTTTTTGTCCATACAATGAAAGTGAATGAGTACTGCCCGTTGTTTGGTTACCAACATTCTTTGAAATACCTTCTTTTGTGTTATGCAGAAGAAAGAAGGTCTCACAGGTTTGAAATGAGAAGAGGGTGAGTAAATGATACTGTAAATGATTCTGTAAATGACAGCATTGTCATTTTTGGGTGAACTATTCCTTTACCTTTCCAAGCACATGGGTTACCCATTATGCCACAGCACAAAAAGGCATCAATTGTAAGGCCCGCACTTGGTTTCCTTTGTTCTGACACAAAGATTACAATTCCTACGATCTTTGTATTTTCTTTGTTTTACTTCCATTTAAAGCAGACCATAATGCATTTTTATCTGTCACATGCATGTGAACTGCCCTCTCACAGTTCAGAGTGTGCAGTTTATGTTTTAGCTTATCAGCCTAATAATCAATGCATGTTTGATGCTTTAGCTTCATTCATGGTTCAAATAACACCACGAGAGACAAGAAATGATTTTGATATTATACTGATGTTCTTTTTCCACCATCACAGAGTTAGTGCCCAATCTGGATCCATTCTGCACTTTCCACCACAGGAAAGACAGTTCTGGGCCAAGAAAATTGGCTCTGCTTCGAGCCCCAAACCTGTTGGTTTCGAAACAGGAACCACTAAGGGTGTGTTCACACTTAGCATATTTGGTTTGATTTGGTCTGGTGCAAATTTGGTGGTAAATTTAAACGTTGCCATCCGAACCCTTTTATTTACAAATCCCACATGCAACGACCCAAGTCTGGTTCTAAAAGATTTCAGGTACTTGGCCGAGCACCATTTCCCACACTAGAACTATTTTAGTGGAAAAGTGTATATGTCTTAAAGACCCTGGGTTCTCTTGTAAAGTCTGTGAGGCTGTACATCGCTGTGTATTGTTTTTTTTTTTTCACTAAGGAGTTCAAGCTGGCTGATCTGTGTGATGGCATATCTCTCACACTAATAATACAAATTATTTTGACTGTATACTTTCCAATGTATACTTTTGGCATCAAAACCTCAAAAACACCCGAATCATCCGTTTCGTGGCATTTAACTACATCTGCATGTAGATGTAAGACTACATCTCTGCAGTGGCCATGTCTTTTTGCTGCTTTTCTAATGAGCACTACTTCTACCAGAGGCCTCCTGGGCCCCAGCAAAACCTGACATGAAGTCTATCAGAACCTCAAGCAAAACTGGGTGGAGAACAGCAAGGAGTTTACAGAAGACCTAAAGGCATCATCGCTGTCTCGCACAGCTTCTGCTAACCCTAACCCTCCTGCCATCTCCGCTCACCTGCGCCCACAGCAAATACTGTGCCCCCATCCCCCCACCAATCAGTCATGTGACATCACAGTGCAGTCAGATTTCCTGTGATCCAATCTGTACATGTTGTAGAGCCTTACCGAGACTGAAGAGAACCACCAAAAAAGAAGAGAACAAGGTGTAGGGAATCTAATAAGGCCAGATGCCGATGAGAAAGCCAACAGTCTCTTAAAACAGACATCATGTGTAACAAAAAAAGGAAGGAAAAAATAAAGGTAAGAACACTGGCGCGCACACACACACAGTCAGGTAGGACTTCTGTAAGTGTGTCTGGCCATGTGCTGCACTCAGACAGAGAACGAGGTCTCCGTGACCCAGCCAGCACAGGTCCACAGAGTGCAGCGAGGCCATTCAATCCCTGTCTTAGGACAATCAGACAAGGACCCATGAGACATCCGTTACTATGGCAATACTTGTTAATTCAAGCTTATGTGCCAAACACATACTCTGAGCATTAGTGCAGGGTTTTTCCTGGCTCAAAATGAGGCGGAGGTGGTACATCCTGATCTTGTACACACACACGAAGGCCTACCGTACCTGTAAAGGGGTGATATGACAGGGTTAAAACAAATATTATTGTTTGTTTTGGATGTAATGCAATGTGTATACACAATTTAAGGTTAAAAAATGCTGTATTTTCCACATACCTTGCATGTTTGTATCTCCTCTTTGCCCCGACTCTCTGAAACGTGCAGATTCTTTTACAAAGCTCATCGCTCTGAAAAGCGAGGTGTGCTATGATTGGCCAGTTAACCAGTGTGTAGTGATTGGTAGAATACTGCAAGCGTGTGACGGAAATGTAACGCCTCTTACCATATTTGGAGCATCAGGTTCCAAAGCAATTGTGCTGACGGGTACACCCATCTTACTTGCGTATACATTTGGGCGGTCTTGGTCAAATCATACCACGACATGACGTACATTCGTGGGGGTGTGGTTACATGAGGCATTTCAGGCAGGTGTGGGTGAGCATTCGCTTTTAGATAGAATGCATCTTTTGTTCCGACACTTTAATTTTTGCAATTTTATGTGTCTAATACATGCATGGGCAATTTATGACACAGCAAAGACACAGAAAAACACGTATTCGCGCCATAAGACCCCTTTAAGTGGCTTAACCAAAGTGACTTTAAACATTATTTTTATTCAACCAAACAGAATTTTTTTTTTATCAAACATTTTCAACTAACTTTTTAGCCCGCAAAAGCCAACTGAATTAGGGCTGAAACGATTCCTCGAGTAACTCGAGTTATTCGAATACAAAAAAATCATCGAGGCAATTTTTGTTGCCTCGAAGCCTCGTTTAATCCATTTAACTACAGTACACACGGAGCACTGCGTTTCCCCACGGACCGTTATTACTGACGCACAGCCCGCTAAACTATTCATGTTACAGGGCTCTGAAGTCTCATGCAAATGCATTCACCGTGAGACACACGCGTTTTATTATGTTCACACGCTCACACGTTTTCTCATGCTGATAAATAACTGATAGCTTATAGGGCTGTGACGGTTGCCGTAACAACCGCACCACCGCGATGGTAAAGTGCATGACGGTGGAGAACTGCCACCGGCGGTAGTGCACGTCACTCTGACAAATATAGGTGTAATAAATATGAGAGTTGCGATAACGATTGCTAGTTGTAGCCTTTCATTTGTGGATGGTTTTATTTAAAAGATTTTAAATTAACAGAAATTATTGGCATACGTTTCCGTTGGTGCGTTCGAGCGCATGGCCTGCACGGCAAAACCCAGGTTATTCTGCGGGTTCTGCAATGGATCTTAGTTGTGAAATGAACAGATACGTAAAATCAAAACTGGCTATGACCCGCTTGCTTTTATTGTCGGAGCGCGTGCAGGTTTTGCCGCGGTTGCGGAGAGACATCTTTCAATTTGCGCTCCTGTGCACATCTTCTGAACGCGCATTTAGTGCAGTGTACACATTTTAATCTGGACAATGTCAACAAGTAAGTTTCACATCAACGAGTCGGAAAAAGTAAAGTTTTTATGGCAATCTGAATAGGAAAGCCAATGTAGGTTTAAACAGTTTGTTTCAAATGGAATTGTTAAGGACTGTAAGGGTTAATACGCCAATGACTGAAGTTACTGCAACAAGAGCTTTTTTATTTAGTATTTAGCTTTCTTATATCATTTAAGTTTTCATTGTTTACTGATGTTTATTTAAATGTTTTATATGCTGTAGTGTGCCGTTTCACTGATGGATTTGCGCGTTAAACATTGACGGATGTTTCATCCTCATTTATTTCAGATATCATATTTCAATTCAATATTTAACAATTTCAAGTATTTAAATAAGGTCTATATTTCTCTTCCACTCGTCATGTGGTTGCTACACGCAAATATAATAATATAAATATTATTTATATAAATAATATATATTTCTCAACCACCGCACCACCGCGGTCGATTTGTCTATTACCACCGTGGTGGTAAAAAAACTGCCACCGTCACAGCCCTAATAGCTTATTGAAATGGTGAACTGATATTTTACTTAGTTTTAGTCTATTTTACGAGTGAAACTTGTTTTCCGGCTGCATTGAGTCCATCAAACTAGATGCGGACTAGTGGACACCGAATCCTGTTATTTACACATTTCATCTGTCTGGTCTGGTGTCTGAGTGAATGAACTGCACAGTTTAACGTGCTACACGCGTGATGCTCATGAATTTGTCTGCGTCTGCGCTGAATGAGGACATGAACTTCACCTCCAGAGTTGCGCTGAGAGTTTATTTCACAAACATGTTATTGTTTGAGTGAAGAAACAGACATACTAAAAAATAAGCCTCTGACAACCTGCAAAAATAAAAGTCATAGGCTATTGTTTGAAATTATTATTTCCATTTTTATTCATGTTTCTTATTTATATATTTGTATTATATTGCATTTTGAATTTAATATGGCAATGGAATGTACTAAATGGGTTTAGTTTTAACAGATATTAATGTATGCTATTTCAGCAATAAAAACTAATTGTTCTAAAAAGGAAACAAATTAGTTGTTTTACTCATTTTAAGAGACCGTCTTATTTTCTCTTGTATATTTAGTATTGCTTTTTAATAAAGAAAAAGTACTTATTATCCGAATACCCGATTAATCGATGGAAAAATCAGTAGAATACTCGATTAGTAAAAGAATCGATAGCTGCAGCCCAACTGAATTAACCAGTCTTACTAAATGAGCAAAGCTCATTCACATCTTGCATTCTCTGTGGTTCACTTTAAATGATTCAATGATCTCTTATATTCGCTAGTGACTGAAAAGTTCAATAGTTTAAATGAATCGGTTCAAATGAGTCATTCGTGTGCGAGTCGTTCTGAACGCAATGTGCGTTCATACTGGCGAACTCGCTGTGTACAGTATACGCTGATTCAACGATCCAACTGCACAGCTAAAGACATTACATATGATGTATGTCATGTTAATTTCAAGAAATTAAACGTACTTGATGCAAAACATACGCCGTGAAACACAGCTAGCTCTTGTTCTGCAACTCTTTTTAGTAGGGGTGGGCGGATCGAATCCTTGAAGTATCTGGATACTGTCCGATTACTGAAGGTTGATCGAAAAGGATCGTCCTAACATTAAAATATCGATACTAATGTGTTTTTAGTAGTGCTGTCAATCGATTAAAAAAATTAATCGGATTAATCACACATTTTCTGTGATTAATCACGATTAATCACACATAATAATAATATTTTAAAATATACTTTTACATTTTAATAATTTCACATTTAATCTTCAAATTGATGTAGAAACAACATATTTCTTTAACAGCGTCATTTTATGAATGAAAGAAAACATGTAACTGATGTCTCTATTAAATTGATTATTTTAACATTAATTATAGCCATTCAACAATATAATTGAGAGCTATCATGAAATATACAGAAATTGAAGGAAGTTCTCAAACACTTTACAGTCTTTAATGCTAAATTATAAATTAAATGCAGAAGAATTCTCATTAAAGCTACAAAATCACATTGATTTCTTCTTTTATTTTGTTCTTTGATTAACATTAGTGACAGGAGTCACAGCAGCACGTTTAAGAACGTGGCCCCTTTAAGAGCTGTCTCAGTACGCAGATCTGACCGTCACCGCACTCCCATTTTCACAACTCTTTGCATTCATTTAAGATTTTATTTTACACTTTGAAGTCTTGCTTAAGAAAATGCTAGACAAAACGGGCTTTCTGACATAATCTTGTATGGTTTTATCCATTCAAGCACGAAAGAGAACTTAACACGGATGCGCTGTCTGACAGAGATTCACCGACGCAGCCTTCAGCCCATGACTGTTACACCAGACTGGACCTCGCGTTGCGTTTTGCCGCGTCCCACAGTTTAGAAGCTGTCTATCTTCATTGAACGCGTCAAAGCAACTGTTTCAAATCGCGCTTAAGTGGTTTAAAAGCCTGTACACCAGGGGTCTTCAACTACTTTTCTTTGAGGGCCAGACTCCAAAAGTATAAATAGGATGCGGGCCAGTTTTTTTTACCATATCCTCATTTCTTCTGTTATTTTGTATTTCTGTTATTTATTTCGTTTTGTTCCTTTTATACTGTTTTTGTTGCTGTTACTTATAGCCCATATATTAAAACATGCACACAAATATTGCATCCAGTATTTGTGCCTTTTCATGATATTAAATTAAAAAGGAAATTGCCTTTTTAACTGTATTTTATATTCCTTAATGCATTACTTTACCCAAAAATTGCTACTAATTTACTCACCCACAGTTCTCCAGTACATCCAAGATGTGGGTGGCATTGTTTTTTCAAGAAGATATTTGGTTGAATTAATTAAAGTTAAATCAATAAAAGTAAAAAAAAGCAAATACATTCAACACAAAAGTAATCCCTGCCCCACGTGACGTTAAATAAGCATCTTATAAATCAATCAATTGATCTGTGCAAGAAACTGAACGCTATTATCACATTTTTGGGTGAATTCCAATCGCATTCATGTGCCCCACGCACTTATAGGGCAGATCCTTTGTATAGTGCGAGTTCTGGGGGGAGATGAACAGCTGTTTTTCGTAAATATAACCATTATTCATAATGAATGAAGTAATAAAAAACAACACCGTTTTCCCCTTATCTGAGACAACCGTTCACGTGGTGTACCCTTCCTACAGTTAGCCTACTTTCAATGGCAGAAACGCGTTTTAGGACACGACCTATCGCGTGCGCAAACCGATTGCCTGTGGCTGTGCAATGCATTGCTGATTATAACGTTGTAAATAACATTACGTTTCTTGGACTGACCGATCAAATCGCTTTATAAGACGTAAATCATTATGAGCCGCGGGAATTATGTAGCAGCGTTTTGGGCTTTTAAAGATGTGACGTCTCAGGAGGACGTGCATTTAAAGCACACCGTTCTTAAAGTCTCTCCACTTATTTGAAATGTTAAGGCGGGCCAGGTAAAGATGATTGACGGGCGCCATTTGGCCCACGGGCCGCCAGTTGACTAGTCCTGCTGTACACGAATAAGAGCGTGATTACATAATGTAACGCTAGACAAAGAATGTCAAAACAAACGGATGCTGCGTTAATTGCGTTAAATATTTTTCACGCGTTAATTTGAAAAAATTAATCGCATGCGTTAACGCGTTAACGTTGACAGCCCTA
>NC_079899.1:10497568-10616439 GCF_024868665.1 Triplophysa rosa
GATCCTAACATAAAAATATCGATACTAATGTGTTTTTAGTTTTTACTACTGATTTTATTTATTTACTAATGTAGCTAATAATTGTATAATTAAGAAAAACTATTTCCCATACACCTAGTTTTGCACACGTTGCTCCTCCCTGCCCTGCTGTGTTTTGTAGTCCGCTATCACGTGACTCAGCAGCGCCAAGCGCAAGCACGCAGACGCTGATGCAGCCGGCGAAAAGAAGAGGAGCATCGTCTGGAGTTTTTCACCTCGGTGAATAAAAACACTGCGAAATGCGATGTATGGCAGTGGGCCTTTGGGGGTAAAAAGCCAAAGATTGAAAGTACTTTATTATTTAAGCACTTTATTTACTTTGTCTCTCAATTGCGTGCACTTTGTTTATAAATTCACTTAAAAAGGTGTAATGAACGAGAACAATGTTAATTTGTTTTATTATTTTCTAAACATAACACTGAACAAAAATGGAAAAGCAGTTTTAAAATCTTTGTTCTTCAGTAATAATTGTGTCCACTTTGTTTGTTTTTTTTAAAGCTAGAGAAGTAGTACTGGGATAACGAGAAATGTTTTGTTATATATCGTTTTTCAGTTCTGTTAATATGTTAATGTTACTATTTTCCAGTAATAATTTGGTGCAAAGTTCATGTTTGCAAATTCGATTACAGGAATAAATAACTAAATAAATAGATTTATTTGGTTTAAATTATGTCCCGTGTTTTAACATCTACGTGATTAATTAGCCTACAGGCACATTAAGAGCACAAATCACAAAATATTTTAGTGGTCATGAAAATGTATTCAGATTTAGCATATTAATGATGCATTCATCTGATAAATCATGACATTTCATCAACAGGAAAGTAAATTTAAGTTCAAGTGAATGCTTTTTAAAAGTAAAAAGTATTGGTATCGATATTGGCAATACTGGCCCTGCATTTACTTGGTATCGGATCGATACCAGATTTTACAGTATCGCCCACCACTACTTTTTAGCGCCTCAGTGTGCTGATAATGATACAGCGCCTCCACTGTGGCGTAATGCCGCAACTGCAGTTACAAATGATAGTCTGTTAAATAGAGCTGCACGGTTAATCGTTAAAAGATCGCGATCTCGATTCAAACACCCACGCGATCTCATTAATGAAAATCAACGATTCTCGTGTCTAACTTACCTCGGACTAAAACCATAACGCTTCAATATGTGCTGGTGCTGCCGCAGAAGCAGAGATAGCATTATTATCATAGGTATGTAACGACGTCACAAACAGTCTTTTCAACCACACACTATCCTTATTTCTGTGTCCAATGATCACAGAAGTATTGGGATTAAAGCAGAGAGTTGCCAACTCACACGCATGAGACGCGTTTACAAGCTCCTACGCTGCCCAAATTAACCTCACACCAAACAACAGACCAACATATAGAGTAAATACAGCCTGACAACAAAACTGCTCTTATGAGTGTCTTTCTTACATTGTTCTGAATATGCTTCACATCTTAACTAGACAGGTTTGAAACGAAACTATCGATTGCAGACAGTTTGTAGCGCTGACAAATCCGAGTGCGCGTTTATATCCGTCATTGCGGTAAAACACGTCATCAGAGTGTGTGGCGCTTATCACTGTATTTACGCTAATAGAGAAGCTGAGCTATTAGAGCTTTTCATCAAGTTGCGAAAGTTATTTTAAAGTGTTTACAGATGAGAATACTGCGTTGTTATGTTTATCAGTAGTGCCCTTCTTTAAAGACCCCTTCAAGCAGTCTGTAGATATCAGGCAAGACCTCTAATTGCAAGTGTCACCTTATGAATTTTTTTTACTGAGGAATATTTCATATACACGTTAATTCAATGCATTAATACTTTTTAGGAAGTTAAACTTTTGCATTTAAAGTAAAAAAAAAAACACTATGAAATTTGTGGTTAAAAATTTCTCATTATAAGTCCTACGTACCTAAATAAACAATTTTTTGTCAGAACCTCTAGTAAATGATGTATTACTTTTAGTCATCATTCAGAATCGTAAAAGAATCGCAATCTCTATTTGAAACAAAAGAATCGGGATTCTCAATTTATCCAGAATCGTGCAGCTCTACTGTTAAATGCATGCAGCATTTCTTGTGAAGACACCAGACATAATTTTGGCAAGTCCGAGGCGGCACGACATTTGACGGAGGCGGCCGCCTCCAATTTCTCTGTACAGGAAAAACCCTGTAGTGTTGCTCTTAAGTGATATAGTTACAGTCTGCCTCTGCCTCTGATTTTCAAGTTATACAGTGACCTTTGTGTGTAAGCCTCTTTATAACTAGATGGTAGACTATATAATCTGTATATTTTGGAAGAAATGTTGAAAAAAACAGAGTATGAATAAAGAGAAAAGAGATATCCGTACACATATCAGCGTTTCCCATACAATACATTTACTTGGGCGGTCCGCCCAGGTATATTTATGGCCGTCCAAGTATATTTGCCGTCACATTTTTTTGTATCCATCCGTGCTAATGACAGTATCTGTGATCGAATAACTAGTGGATAAACAGCGCTTACACATCTTCTCTCCTTCCTGACTTGTTTGGTGTGAGTGCAGCGTGGCCGCGTGCACGTCCTCCTCTTCCGTGTTGCATGCACTCTCTACCGATGAGCTCCATGTGTGTGCGAGCCCTCGGCCTCTCGTCCGCGAGTGAAGTTAGCTCCGTGTAGTGTATTTAACTGTCACTTGCTTTTAAAATCAAAGAAGAGTTCATAATACAGCAACACATTGTGGAGAAAGGACAAACAGCATATAGCCACACTATAATGGAGATGTGCTATATTGTGATTTTGTCCAATGATGTTGCGTTTATTTTAGCAGCAGTTAAAGTGACTGTTGGTGGCATTCAGCTGTAAAGTACTGTATAATGTGACAAGATCAGAGAGTAGAAGAAAAACAGATATCAAGTGCTAACACTAACACGACGCAAACACGACGTGATGACATCACAAATATGCTAATTGGTTCGTGATGTTACCAGCGCCACAAGTCTGTCAAAACACTGAGCCCTTTTAAATACTTTTTATTGGTTAGATATTTGCAAAAACCAAGTAACAAAGTGTGACTAATAATTAGAGCTGCAAGATTAATCGTTAAAAGATTGCGATCTCGATTCAAACACCCTAAACACCATAAAATCATAACGCTTCAATCTGTGCTGGTGCTGCAGCTGAAGCAGAGAAAGCATTATCATCATAAGGTATGAAATGACGTCACAAACAGTCTTTTCAACCACACTATCATTATTTCTGTGTCAAATGATCATAGAAGTACTGGGATTTAAAGCAGAGAGTCGCCAACTCGCACGCAGGAGACACGCGTTTACAAGCTCTCACTCTGCCCAAATTAACCTCATACCATACAACAAGCCAACAAAGTAAATACAGCCTAGAAACAACACTGCTCTTATGATTGTCTTTCAGGATTGCGTACATTGTTCTGATCATGCTTCACATCTTCGCTAGACAGGTTTGAAACTCTAACAGGGCTCTAGAGTGCGACCAATTTGGTCGCACATGCGACCTAATTTCTCAATGGTGCGACTAAAAAAAATATTATGTCGCACCGGTGCGACCAGCCGTTTGAGGGAAAAAAAGTCTCTGCGAAAGTCTCCCTGTGGTTCAACAACAGACACATTAGGCCCATATCGTGGTCTAAACCAATCAGAGATAGTGAAGGGCGGACCCCGCTCTGATTGGCCGTGGTCCAGATATTCCTGTACATGTGTGTACTAGGGCTGCAACTAACGATTATTTTGATAATCGATTAGTTGGGTGATTATTTTTTCGATTAATCGATTAATCAGATAAAATGTAATTACATATTTTGCTTATAATAAGTAAATCAGATATGGGAAAAGTATACACAACTGAACTCATTAACCTTCTCCCAAAATGTTACACCTGGTGAGTTGATTCATGTGTGTCATATTAGAAGCAACTGACAATAGTCTCTCCCAAACGTGGGAGCGAGGGGAGGGTCGGCCAAAGAAATCATTTCTTTGTGCCATGAAAAGTGAGATATTTGTCATTCAAATGTAGTGAAGTACAGTAAAAAGTAAACAGAAAAAGTAATACTTAAGTACAAATACTCAAAAAGTGTACTTAAGTACAGTACTCAAGTAAATGTACTTCGTTACCCACCTCTGAACTAAATAAACCACCAAATCAGGGTATTTCGCCTAATATGTACTTTGCAAAGTGCAAACGCCACAAATTGGGTTTTACTAATATAATCTTTAATTCTGTCATTTAAAACACCTCTCCCCTTTAAACTTTAAAACTGCGCAGCTTGAAGAGATGCATGCAAAACGTCTGACTTTAAAACTGCACAACTTGTGCCGCACGGAGAGACGCATCCACGGAGAGACACGTGTGACTTTAAAACTGCGCACCTCGCGCTGCACGAAGAGACAAGTGTGACGTTAAAACTGCGCACCACGCGCTGTACGAAGAGACAAGTGCGATTTTAAAACTGCGCACCTCGCGCTGCACGGAGAGACACGTCTGACTTTAAAACTGCGTACCTCGCGCTGCACGGAGAGACGCATGCACCGAGAGACACGTCTGACTTTAAAACTGCACAACTTGTGCCGCACGGAGAGACGCATCCACGGAGAGACACGTGTGACTTTAAAACTGCGCACCTCGCGCTGCACGAAGAGACGCATCCACGGAGAACCACATCTGATTTTAAAACTGCGCACCTCGCGCTGCACGAAGAGACGCATCCACGGAGACACATCTGACTTTAAAACTGGGCAGCTCATGCTGCATGGAGAGACACATCTAAAACAATAATTTTAAAAGGGAAGAAGACGCGCTTGATTTATAACTGCGTGACGTCAAGTGACGTCACAGACCAACTAATCGATAATGAAATTCGTTGACAACGAATTTCATTATTGATTATTATCGATTTTATCGATTAGTTGTTGCAGCCCTAGTGTGTACGTTTGAAAATGCTGTGCTACAGTCAGACAGAGAGAGACGAGTAGCCTAGGCCCATCAGATAAACAGAGTGGATGTAGCCACGGATGATGAGAGAAGATGAAAAGAACGATTGACAACTTTTTCGTTAAGAATGTTAAGTTAAGGCCTGATCCGTCCGAAAATCATAACCAATGCTCCGACACGCTAGACTGCGACTAAATGGTCTCATTTTGTGACTATTTTTCCTGCCTGTTTTTCTTAATGGTCGCACCGGTGCGACTGTCAAACTGATCAATATATAATTTTTGTGTATTATAAATTTAATGCGCAGAAATGTTATATTGAGCAAGCGGCGCATTCAGTCACTCATTTTCGTCTCCCCTCCTTCAACCATTCACTTATCTATCAGTGCCCCCGCCCCCAAAGGCGTAATTCGCAGGTTATGGGAAACAGGCGAAGGAGCACGGTGGACGGAGCGCGGTGGGTGGAACTGTGCAGATTAAGGGGCGGTAACATTATAATAAAATCTGCTTTGGACGTCACAATCGGAGCGAAATCTGAACGGCTCAATTTCTCATGCTTGCAGGGAAAGGCACACCAAAACAAACTTACTGGGTTCTTATTTTTCACGTTTTCTGGGTTGCTAGATGCACCGGGGACCCGATTATATCACTTAAACACAGAAAAAGTGGGGTTTTCATCTGATGTCTCCTTTAAGGTTTTTCTAGTAGTTATGGATTAATGGTGAAAATTTGTTTTTAAAATCAACCGTTTAAACACTTCCTTCAACACAAAGTTGAACAAATCTAGTGCTAAAGTAACAGCAGAAACTAGTAAATTAATCCTTGGAGCATTTTCTCAGAAACAACACTATTCCTCTCATCTCATTAAAAACTCTCTGCCAGTGGAGGAATTTATTGAATAAATTATAATGTTGCTGTTTTAACTGTCAATCATACAACTGTGCTAGCTAGATAACTGCTCCTGGGTGGAGCTTAAGGACTCAGCAAGGGGCAGTGATGCTTCGCTAGGCAACTGACAGCTTGCAGTTACTGCAACCCATCATTACCTGTATTTAAATGGCTAGTTCAACCAATAATGAACAATGGCGGTACTCATACACTTCTATTGTATGGACACGAAATCAATGCAAGTCTATGGATCCGCCATTGTTCGGTTACCAATATTCTTTAAAGGACTCATTAAATGAGCACTTTCAACAAGTTGATATGATTTATTAGGGTCTTCATGAAATGTCTAGAACATATTTTGCTTAAAAACACTCAATGGCTGTGTGAACAAAACCCTTTTTGCCTCGTCAAAAACAGCTATGCTCACAGCAACCCGTTTTGGTGCATGTCTCTTTAACTGATAATGAGTTACAGTGCACCCCACCCCCCTTCCGTCCGGCGTGTCAACACAACACACGTGTAGTACTGCCATGGCAATGGTTTAGCTAAATTATGTTTCCTGAACTCCTCTGCGGTTAGTTTCATTTTAAACATCTGAAATCATTTGTCCGGAGACTAAAAAATCTGTCACAGCAAGCAGCGCTCACGTTGTGCGTGAATGCTTGCCTAAAATCCACAGAATGCGCACCTGCAGATCTCAGCGGAATTCCGTGGATTTTAGTGCTTGTCGTTGACAACTTATAGCGTTACACACACAACGTGAGAGCATAACTAGTATGCTGTGACAGATTTTTCAGCCTACGGATAAATGATTTGAGACTTAAAATGAAACTAACAGTAGTGTTCACCCCTGTTCATTAGCAAAACAAACAGCTTGCCGCAGCTGAACATATTAACGCACATAATGTATTAACATACATACAGCTAAACTCAATTCAGACTGTTGATAAATATTACTTACATCGGCAACTTTGTCTCGTTCAGTTGGTCTCGAACCCTCTTGAGGAACAACTTTGCTTGTACTGTCCCAGGTTGATAAAGCACTCCGGCTTGAAGTGATTCGTGCAAACAAGCAGGTTTTTACTTATGGTTTCTGAGGGATTTCCACTAAAAATAAAATAAATCCACTCCAGTCTCTTCAGAGGTTAGGACTCTGTGCAGCAACTACATTGCATGTTGTCCACGAACTTTAGCCATGGCACTGTCGCTTGTGAAAACAATAATGGCGGCAGCGCCGTGGTGGAATTGTGTAGATTAAGGGGCGGTAATATTATAATAAGAGCCTGCGTCTACATCACATCAGGAGCGAAATCTGAACAGCTCGATTTCTCACATGCTTGCAGAGAAAGGCTTACCAAAACAAAGTTACTGGGATCTTGTCTTTCACGTTTTCTGGGTTGCTAGATGCACCGGGGACCCAATTATAGCACTTAAACACAGAAAAATATTGACTTTCATCCAATGGGTCCTTTAAAATATCTTTTGTGTTCTGCAGAAGAAAGTCATACAGGTTTGAAATGACAAGAGGGTGAGTAAATGATGACAGAATTTTATTTTGGGGGGGGGAGTATCCAATTAAACCTCATGAAAAAAACAGTTCAATGCTGTACAGTACATACAGTAGTCTGGTTTAACCAATGAATGGACAGTATAGAGTGAGTTTTAAGAAAAATCTGCAGAATTCTGCAAAATCTGTGGAATTATCATTTTTAATCTTTGGCTCATTTTATTAAACAGCTATACAAATGGTGAGGGAAACACATACAGTAACTTCTGTGGCACTTTCTGCCAAGTTTCTTTGGTTTATATTGCATTTGGGTCTGTTAATGACATAAGGCAGATGTACCGTACCTTTTTCGCCAAAAGACAGGGGTGCACTACATTTAGACTTTTTCTATTCAATTCAATTAGACCAACCTTGAAGGAACTTTCTGCACAATGTACCAATGTGGACCAGATAACAGAATCCTGTGCCAAAATTTGGGAGAAAATCAAAGAGGCCATTTACACGAGACTGTTTTCAACTAAAAACAGAAGACACTTTATGCATTTTGGCTGTTCATTTACACGAAAACAGCAAACTTTTGAAAACGGGTCTAAAAGTACAAGTTTTTGAAAACGACGGCATTATCATTCCGTGTAAACTCTGAAGGCGCCATTTTCCAAAAAGGATGACGTCACACAAGCGAGTATATCCCAAAAATAAATGGCTGCCTCCGTGCTGAATGTTTGTGCCGCGTGACATACTTATCATTTCTCCTGCAAAAATTGATTTGCTGCACCACTACAACCAGCAGAGACATAGTGTTTATATGCACACTACTATTAACACACATACAAGCCGACAAAGTGTATTAAAAGCACTTTTAGATTAAAACAATGTGCGCAAGCACGTAGGGTTTCTTTATAGCGCAACAGCGCCATCCATTGGCCTGGCATGCATAATACATCGATGTATTCGTTTTCCCAGATCCATGTAAATGCAGATCGTTTTGATAACGCTGTCTTGTGTAGGGGTAGGACAATATATCATTATGGCGATATGAAAATATTCTCCGTGCGATACGAAAATCGATACGCTGGTGGCAAACATTGATATTTTAAATAATTAATAAAACAAGATATGTATTTCGATATGTATATGTAATATGCATTTTGAAATACACAAAGTATTTCGTCACGACTCCACTAGGGCTGTGTATTGGCAAGTGCCTCCCGATACGATACATATCACGACAGATGGGTCACGATACAATATATTGCTATGTATTTCGATACGATACACATTTGCGATATATTGCAATACTTTAAATAGAAAATGTAAAAAGTAGAGCTAGAAATACAACATGCTGTGCACCACCGGGGGTTTTCTGTAAGGATAAGTGTAAAAACATCCCTTACCTCTGCAGAGTGGCCATGATGTGCGATGCATGGACCTTTAGATCGGAGGTTTGGGTTCTCAAACTGTGGATTGCGCCCCTCAAGTGGGTAGCACAGGGGAATAAGGTGGCTCACGCAAGTCACTTGGCTGTTGTGGTGCATTACAGTTAAAACACTGAACATGGGCAGAATAAAACCCCTGGTTCATCCGTGCTGTAAATGTGCTGGTGTCACATCCGTGAAAGCACAATAAATGTCATTGTTACTTTTCTTAATAAACTTTCTGTCTAATGCACTGCAGTAGCCAAGTGACTTGTGTCATGACTTGCGAAGCCTACAAACAGCATTATTTTATATAACTCATTACTCCATTACTTATTTTGAAAAGCCCCACATCAGCTCTGAGAGCTCCAAGCGTTCATATATTTTTCGCCATGCTCGCTTCCACTTACTTTTGGCCGTATGTATATGACATGATTTTAAAAATTTATATCGATAGTAGAGGTATCACTATCGATACACTATCGGAAAAAAAAATATTGCGATAGTTACATGTATCGACATTTTAGCACAGCCCTAGGCTCCACTGGGTGGCACTTAACACATGAATGAGGGAAACGTGAACAAACGTTAACTAAAGAGTTTAGGATGGCAGATAGTGCTAGTGCGGAATGAACGTTAATGTGTTTAAGGAAAGTTGCTGCACTGAGATGTTTTCAGGTTTATTTAATTTAAGCTGGTTAACAATGAGATGTTCCCAGGTTTAAATAAGAGGCTGATATGTGTATAAATGTACCTGATTTATAGAATTTCTTTAAGGAGTTAAATGTGTCAGTTCACAAAGTTAAATGTTACTCATGTTGGTAATAGGTTATTAATTTACCTACTGAAAAAAACATTTTGTGGACTTAAATAAAGTGGCAAATGTTGCACTTAAAGTCCGGATAAAGAGAATTCTGAGAATTGTTTCTAAACACATTATAGATGTTAGAAATGTATTGCTGAAACACATTAGAAAGACACAGAAGTGTCTAGTACTGAATTGTGGAGTTAAACCGTTAAACAGTTTTTCACCCATTCTCTGTTCAGGATTTTTTGGGCGGGGCTAAAACGGGGGATCGATGACTCAATGGAGCGTCCGAGCATACATGGCCACTCCCCTATCACTAGAGTGCCTAGCATCAGGTGTGTGCTCAATCACAAGCTCAGGGGTTGTAAGCTCTCACACACACACTTTAAGGCTCTCTCAAGCTCTCACTCTGCCTAAATAAACAAATCTCACACCAAATAACAAGCAAACGGTAATGCAGACGTGAATGGATCGATGGGAACAACGCGAATGGAGGATCACTGTGCGTGATTGCGACGTGCTTCAGTGAACGATTTATAATTGACAAAGTTCAGAAGGAGCACGAGCAGATAATAAAGCAGATAAATGGTTCGCTATCAGCAATCTCAGCATCTACCTTATCAGCTCAAGAGAGAACCACTACAAATAGACAAAGCTGTCTTACCGGCATTCTCTCTACAGCCTTCAAGCATCCCTCCACCACCCCGGCTCCTCACCACGAGCCTGTTTTCTCCCGCAAGACAACGGGAGAGCACTCTGAGTTCGGAAGAAACTGACGGGCTCTGAGCCCTCTCCCCGGACATCACGCCAAATACAAATACCTTTTAACATGCATTATTATCTGCATAGGCGAACTCATGAATGATCTATTAATGAATATTGTGCGTATTTGAATTCAAATCCTCCCACAAAAATCTTCACATATAGCCTACTGGGGACCACGCGAGTGGGAGTGGCTTCAGCGCCAACAGCGGACACACCCCCAGCATTTGAGAGCAGAGTCCTGCTTATTTTTTGAGATTTTGATAACTTATTTTATTTACTTGGATGTTTTTTTCTACATTCAAATATGGCTGGGTGGTTAACACACTTTTCTGTTGTGTGACAAACTGTGTGATAAAACATATTTTAATGTCACTTTACTCGGACTTGAACCTTTTCATGGGCATTTTGTTTTCATAGTCGTAGATATCGTGATGCATCGTTATAGGATTGAAGGAAAAACTTTTCAGTTTTTTATCGTGTAAACGTACTCTAAAATATGTCTACTCTGTGCTAGGGTTGCACGGTGTACCGGTGCTACGGTAGCCTCGCGATGCTAAAGCTTCAAAATACCCGCGATGCCTCTATTTTTGAAACGGTAGTATCGTAATACCGTAGGTAATGTTGCATATGCGCATTAATATTCATTTGAACACTTACATCTGCCTTTTTGCGGTGTTTATCTCCTAAATTAATGTGTGTTTTGAATGACTCGGACGAGATAATGATTCAAATTAACGTTTTGAACGAGTTTGTAAATGATTCACTAACTCAGAGGAAAATTGACGCCACCTACTGGCCGTTTTATTACCTGCATTTAAAGTAAGCCTAATATTTCCCTTTATAAAGACTGCTGTATCATTGAAATTTGTCCCACATTTGAATTAGAAAAATGATCTAGTGTACTTTAGTATTTACTACAGTAAACTACTAAAACTCATAGACACTGGTGTTTTTGAGTCTTACCATAGTAAATATTTAAGTATACTACAGTATTTGCTACAATTTATCCAATTACTACAGTTAATACAAAAACATTCTAGTGCAAAGTATAAAACAGTTTACTATGGTAAATACAAAATGTTTAATCTAAATTTGTGTTTTTTGTATAGATTTGAATATATGGCACGACATCGTGATACTACTTGGTAGGGCTGGGCGATATATCGATTTTCAAGATATATTTTTTCAACGCGATGCGGGATTAGACAATATCGTTAATATCGATATGGGGTGTGTTCAACTTGAAGCGGCTCTGTGGTGTCTGACATGCGCAGTACCCATGCGCAGAGTGAGCAGAGCACTCTCGCTCTGAGCGCGAACTGGACGGACCCCTCAATTTACATGTTTTAAACAAGTGCTGTGCAGCTGTATGCAGGGTTTTTGCCTCAGGCTCTCGCCAAAATTATGTTGTGAGTCTTCACAAGAAATGCTGCGTGCATTTAACAGACTGTCATTTGTAACTGCAGTTGCAACATTACGCCACAGTGGAGGCGCTGTTTTGTTATCAGCACACTGAGGCACTAAAAAGAGCTGCAGAACAAGAGCCAGCCTGTGTTTCACGGCTCTCACTAAATCCTTGGTGTTTCGAGTCAGATCTGTGGGCGTGGCTTGTTGGTTTTGACTAAAATCCTTGGTGTTTCAAGTCTTACGAAACCTTTACCCTAACCCACACCCTAACCCTAACCTTAACTCTAACCATCTAAACTACCTTTGATTGTTAAAATCGCCTAAAAACACTGTTGCGTGATGAAGTCTGACTCGAAACACCAAGGATTTATTGAGAGCCATGTTTCACGGCTGTTTGTTTTGCATTCAAGTACGTTTCATATCTTGAAATGTATTAAATTAACATGACGCACATCATTGTAATGTCTTTAGCTGTGCAATTGGATCGTTGAATCAGCGTATACTGTACACAGCGAGTTCGCCAGTATGAACACCCATTGCGTTTAGAACGACTCGCACACGAATGACTCATTTGAACAGATTCATTTAAACTATTGAACTTTTCAATCACTAGCGAATATAAGAGATCATTGAATCATTTAAAGTGAACCACAGAGAATGAAAGATGTGAATGAGCTTTGCTCATTTAGAAAGACTGGTTAATTCAGTTGGCTATTGTGGGCTGAAAAGTTAGTTGAAAATGATATAAATGCTTTATTTGATAAAAAAACATTTCTGTTTAGTTGAATAAAAGTAATGTTTTATATAACTTAATAATTGTCATTTTTATCTAATTTTGTTAGAACTTTTAATATGTCGAACTCAAAGTCACTTTGGTTAAGCCACTAAAAGGTACGGTAGGCCTACGCGTGTGTACAAGATCAGGATGGCACCACCTCCGCTTCATTTTGAGCCAGGAAAAACCCTGTGTATGTTTTCAAATAGGGAAAAAAAACCTGCCATTGAATTTCTTTTCACAAGCCATTTTTATAAAGGTGATTGTGACATCTCGCATGAGGCTTTGACTTGCTAGTAAACATTTATTCCACTTTGTAGAAAATATCGATATACATATCGGATATCGCCTTTCATCAAAAAAATACAGAGATATGAATTTTGGTCAATATCGCCCAGCCCTACTACTTGGTATCAAGATACTGCTGGTATATTATCGTAAGACATGTTTATGGTACCATGACAACCCTACTCATCTGCTCATACTCTAAAATATGACTAGATGATATGAACGCATGTACCATTGCAACAGAAAAAGATTTCTGTGTTCCTTGTATACGTGGTATGAAAATGAGGGGGCGTGGCTAATTCACATGCTGAGCTCCTGCTCGTTAGATTGAGTGAAATGGTGCAAAACACCAAGTGTGACAAAGAAACATGGAGAAAAGCAAGAAAACCCACAAACGAATCCTGAGCAGGTGGAGCTCAAGGAGAGACATTCAATATGTGCAGTACTAGGGGTCCTTCAGGACGGGTTAGAGAACATTTCTCATCAATAGCGACATGCTCAATCCCGACCGTTAACATAGCCGAGTTGAACGTCACCAATCCTAATGTGATTCAGCCTATTTCCATCATTTCTGTGGCTGATCACGGTGGTCCGTTTTAAAAAAATTCCTTCTGATTTTCTTGGCACGTTTCTTCTACGCTGGAGTCTAGGAGAAGCCTCCCTTCTGGGAGAAGAAAGGAGAGCCAGTGAAAAGCCGTTAGCTCAATGAGAGAGAATTCAGGCCGACTACCTTCTCCATCAAGTGTGAGGGAGGACAAAGAGGAAGGGAACGCTTTGTTTCCTTCTCACAGGCCATTGTTTAAACCATCATGCCTCCACATCCCAATTTAATGCCCCAAAATCCTCTAAAGGGTGTCAATGACTTGATTATGACTGGGGGAACCAGGAGAATTCTGAACGCTTTGAAAACAGAAAGGGATCTGGGATGCTTTAACTAGAATCAAATCATAGTCTGACTGCATAACTACATCACAAACTCATCTCAGCATTTGGCTATTAGTACGCTTGCGCTAAGTGTTGGGTGCACAGCAGAGGTCTGAACATGGAGGTGTAAAATTGTGCAAAACTGGCATTGTTCCAGTCTGAGGTAGTTCAATGTGCTTCTATTTGGTCCATGTTGGACCAATGGGAGATAAGGAGCAATGTACAGTGAGAGAGAGAGAGAGAGAGAGAGAGAGAGAGAGAGAGCAGGAGCTGTCGATATGTATCAGGTGATGCAGTAGCCAGAGGTATGGCGGCCCACTGAGATTCTGTGCTGGACGAAGAGCCCGGGGCCATTTTCAGCCTCAGCAGCAGAGATGTTGCAAATACTGGGAGGAGCGTGTAACAGATATTTACGCAATAATCTTGAAGTCCCAACTAAACCATCCACAATGCTGCGATGTGTCTCTGTACAGGATAACCACAGAGAACAGAGCTGTGTAGAGAATGAAATACCATGTATATTTTATTTTATAATTTTACTATGCATTTATGTTAAATACTGATCCAACTACAATCTTACGGACTTTAACTGTACTACTACTGCACATTTTTCATTCATGTTACAGTCTTGTAATTAGGGATGCAGCGATTACCGAGGTTCACTATTAACCACGCTTAAAAACATCACGGTTAATCAATCGTAAAGGCTCCGTTACACCGTGTGTTTCTGTTGCACAGAATGGAACTGTTGCAACTTGCACAAAACGATAATAAAGTTACACCAGCGGTGCACCATCTTAAAGAGCCGTGCTTATCAGAAACGCGGAGGCCACGACACACATTAGATTAACCTATGGCAGAGAGACCAAACAGCCAATCTTACATGTACATTCACAATCAAGGCTGTAGCGGTGACAGTTGAGCTTTCAGTGCAACGTAAACAAACAAAGCGGCATGTTAGTTAATAGAGTCGCACACCGGACGAGAAGCGGCGCGTCGAGGACGGCTCATACGATGCGTACATTCTGGATGCACAAGCTCAAATTCAAAGTCTACTCCTGATGCAAGTTGAACCAATTTAACTTATGCTTATGTTATTTTTATTAACAATATGTGGTGTTTAAACGTTATTTAGCGAATGGGCTCTATATCACATTGATAAATTTAATCCATTATGGTTTGTTACGAACGCAATCAGTGGGGATACAAAAACATGTGATCTGTGCGCGCTAGCTCTTAAAGGGACAGCAGCATAATAAACATATCTGTTTTAATGCTCATCAAACAACAAAAAAACGAAGACAAAACACACTCACCACTCCTGACTGATTAACTTTAATATATATTTAATTTATACTGTGAAGAATATGAAGTGTTTTACATTTGACTCCTTTATTCAGTTTCTGTACCTGATAACCATAGTTAGACCAACTTGAAACACATGAAAAACACTTAATTTAATTTGTGTGTTTGCTTTATTACATTTATTTGTGCTATTGCTTATAATTTGATCATTTGTACTAATTTTAATACTTACTGATTCACTGTCTATATCTCACTTGACTATATGAAATGTCTGTGAGTTAGGCTAATAGTCTTAGGGTATTATAACCTTATTTATTAAGAAAACAGATATAAAAACAAACAAATAACTAGACATTATTATTTATTTATTACTTTTTTGTGGTAGGACAAGTTTAAATTTAGGCAGGGCCAGAAAAAATGTAGAAATTAATGAATGCATAATAATTGCAATAATCGTGCAACCGTGATTACTCCTGAGACAATAATCGTACCAACAAAATCTATAATCGTTGCATCCCTACTTGTAATGAGGCAAATTCTTTATGTTTACACACTTCTGTTCTTATTTAATTTTCTCTCATTTTCAAAAGACATTTCCATGTGAGCTCGAGGGGAGTTCGATATGATACCTGTTATCTATCATATTAATCAACTAAGTGTCCTTTAGTCTAAAAAAACATATACCCGTTTTGTAGATTCCGATCTTTCTATGAGGAGAATAAAATGATACGCCGTATGTAAGCTATATTTAATTTTTTGTGAAATGTATTTCTTATAAAGCTGCTTTGAATCAATGCAACATTGTAAAAAAAAAAAAATAAGGTGCACTCCTAAAAATAAGGGTGCTACAAACCATGTTTGTTCCCCAAAGAAAGCTTCTTAAAGGAGCCATTTCTCTTACCTTTTCATAGTCTAAACAACCCTTTTCCACTACACAGAACCAAAAAAAACAAAGTTTACTTGTCCAAGTTTATTTATGGAGCCAAAATGATTCTTTGGCATTTATTTGTTACGAGTATACAATCTTATATTTCAGTCTAATTTTGTTTAAATAATTTTAAATTTTAGTGAAATTACATGAAAAAGGGTAAAAAATGTGATTCACATTAAGTCCAGTTCATTCCTCACAATAAAACAGACAGTCAGTCGTGCGCAGTAAACATCCCAGCACAGTATGTTCTGTTATACGCAGCACATTTTGCCAATTGTAGCAAGACACCTTTATGTGAGTATTCTTTGCGTACAGAAAATATGCATACTATTCATATTATATCCTGTAAGAATAGTATATTTCAAACACACATACACTAACTGTCTAGGTGCAGAGAACAAGAACTTTTAAAGGGGTCTTATGGCGCGAATACGTGTTTTTCTGTGTCTTTGGTGTGTTATAAGTTGTCCATGCATGTTTGAGACACGTAAAATTGCAAAAATTTAAGTGTCGGAACAAAAGATGCATTCTATCTAAAAGTGAATACTCACCGAGACCTGCCTGAAACGCCACGTGTAACCACACCCCCACAAATCAATGTCAGTTTGTGGTATGATTTGACTAAGACCTCCCAAATGTATACGCAAGTAAGGTGGGCGTACCTGTCAGTACAATTGCTTTGAACCTTATGTTCCAAATATGGTAAGAGGCGTCACACGCTTGCAGTATTCGACCAATCACTACGCACTGGTTGACTGGCCAATCATAGCACACCTCGCTTTTCAGAGCGATGAGCTTTGTAAAAAATCTGCGCATTTCAGAGAGGCGGGGCAAAGAGGAGATACAATCATGCACGGTATGTGGAAAATACAGCATTTTTAAACCTTAAATCGTGTATACACATTGCATTACATCTAAAACAAACGATAATATTCCTTTTAGCCGTGTCATATGACTCCTTTAAAAGGTGAATTTTCATTAGGATGCATTTGATGTGAGCAGCACAGGTGATCTCACACAGTGCCTGACATGAGATCAGCTTTTGTCTACTCTACGTTAGACCACCCTATACAGCCCCTCTTTCTCAAGACTAAACATCCTCTGCCAAATACACTCATTATATCAATAATTACACATTGGACACAGTAAGGACACATTTTTCTCCTCAGACCAGTACCCTAATGGATAATTGATGCCAACATGGGATCAGTTCATTTTCACTTGTCTATTGTACAGAGCCAGATGCAATCACTTAAATAGGTACCTGAGCTTCAGCCATAATGGATAATTAATGTAATTAGACATAATTGTGGACACCTTTTAAATTTGACCCACATTTATTCAAACAGCATTGCGTTATTGGCATCTACTGGCTTTTATGATCACACACCAATTTCAGTGCATCAGTGTAGACTACATCTCTATTAAGTTCAACCTCTGACACAACGTGACCACGTTTTCTACTCTGTTCTGGGGATTTTTACAACATCTTTATAAGCACAGGACCAAACTCCACTACATCTATTGGCTTTATGTCTACGTTCACAAACTTTCTCACTTTATCTTTTGTTCGTACGTATTTACATAAAGTCCAATAAGATTCATGACTGTACCAGTAAACAGCGCTTCTTACCCAACGGAGTCTCAAAGTAAAAGCGTGCTGCTCAAACTTAACTTTAAAAGCTCATATGCCTCCCTCCTCTCTAAATTTAAGAGTTACCCGAATGTTACTAATACTCAATGACACACGCACGCGCTACATCATGCTAACAACGACAAATGTTGAGCCAGTTACTATTAAAAACATTCCCGGGGTCCCGAAACGAGAGCGTTCCTCTTCATCTCACCATCGTCTTCCTCATCCTCTCACTCTAGTACTACACTACTTTAAAACATAAAAGAGGAAGGACAAACCTAAAACTGCTAAGCCCTGACGCAAAACAGCATGTACGAGGGTGACACGCAAAAAAACAACACGATGTTTTTTACCAAGCTTGATCTCTTACCTCCGACCCGGTACATGTTGGCTGCCATGACTGCACCCGGTCCTGCCTGGCGTCTCCAGGTAGGGCTTTCTATCTCTCGCCGCTGCCGCCGCTGAGTGCTGTGCGCTGGAAAATGGTGGATTGATCAATACGAAACGGACCAGCGAAGGGATCTTAAAGAGACAGTGCACATATTTTCGAAGCCGCGCTTTACTATATTTTGCAGATTGAATTGAGAATCACGCGCGTGTTCTGAGACACCTTCCCAACAAAGCGGGTTCCTCAGTGAGGAGGAGAGACTCAGGCCACGGGAGAGGGAGGGAAGAGGGTCCGTGTATGAGGGCAAGCATCACTCTCCTTTTAACGTTTCCCCGCCTCTTTCGAATGACCATTGCTGTACTGCTTAGGACCCACTAGAGGCAAAAGTGAAACAAATAAACAACTGTTGCTTTTCGAACGAGTTTGAAACAAACATATATACAGGGAGGCTATAAAAAAGAAAAAGGTTGTTTGCAAAATGATCAACGATGTATTTGGTTGTTCTTATATGTTGGATGCTGAACTCCCCAAGGCTATAAGAAATAATTCTCCCAAAATATTCCTTTTTTCCCAAAAAGCACTTACATCTGTCATAAAAGTTGTCCTAAAAAGGTTTGTGTGTGTGTGTGTGTTCATGTTTGTATATCCCGGTGGGGACCTAAACCTGAATGCACACCAACTCATGGGGACTCGTGTCACTGTGGGGACCAAAATTGAGGTCCTCATGGGCACAAAAGCTTATAAATTGTACAGAACAATATTTTTTTTAAATGTAAAAATGCAAAAAGTGTTCTATGATCTTTAGGTTTAAGGGTTGGGTTAGGGGATAAAATATACAGTTTGTACAGTATAAAAAACATTACGCCTATGGACTGTCCCCACGGGGATAGTAAACAGATGTGTGTGCGTTGTGTGCGTGCGTGCGTGCGTGCGTGTGTGTGTGTGTGTGTGTGTGTGTGTGTGTGTGTGCGTGTGTGTGTGTGTATGCGTGAGTGTGTGTCTGAGAGAGAGAGAGAGAGAGAGAGAGAGAGAGAGAGATAACAGAACTATATATATATGTGTGTGTGTGTGTG
The DNA here is from genome assembly GCF_024868665.1 of Triplophysa rosa. NCBI lineage: Eukaryota > Metazoa > Chordata > Actinopteri > Cypriniformes > Nemacheilidae > Triplophysa > Triplophysa rosa. The sequence goes on from NC_079899.1 coordinate 10,516,665, forward strand.
TGTGTGTGTGTGTGCGTGCGTGCGTGCGTGCGTGCGTGCGTGCGTGCGTGTGTGCGTGCGTGTGTGTGTTCGTTTTGGATGTATGTAGCCTATGTTCCACGTTTTAGATATTTACAGATTAAGTGCATAAAGTGATACATTGTTGAATAAAAATCTTTGTTTCAGCTGACGTACGATATTTTGACATCCTACTTCTAGGGTGTCATCAGAGAAATTAGGATATATTTTTATTTTATTTTCAGGGTAACTATTCCAAAAACTATACTATGAGTCCGCTGGTCAACCAGATTAACCAGTTTTTTTTACAGCATGAACTATCTAGACTAACACTAACCTTGTACTAAACAGCATAAATTAGTCTGAACCGAATTGGTGGAATTTACATTAATTCAGTCAGCATACTTCTTAAATGTATACCTTTAAAGGACCAGTGTGTAGATTTTCGGTGGATCTATTGAAACAAATGCAATATAATATACATAACTACGTGTTTAGAGATGTATCAAGACCCTACATAATGAAGCGTTATGTTTTTTTACCTTAGAATGAGCTATTTCTATCTACATACAGCACGGGTCCCCTTGAATGGACATGTCGCTATGTTGTTTCTACAGTAGCTCTAAACAGACGAACTGCTCTACAAAACGCGTTTCGTAAATACATTATCTCATTTGCGAAAGAAGCAAAAACGTCACGACATCTAATCCTCTCTTGGTCTCCGTAGTGCTTCGAAATGGAGGGGAGGTGGAGTGAGCGTTGTTGCAATTCAGAACCTCACCGCTGGATGCCGCAAAAAATCACACACAGCACCTTTAATGCCCTTTAAGTCACTTTGGATAAAAGCATCTGCAAATATTAAATACATATTTAGTGACAATAATATATATAAAGCAAATATAAAATACATATTTAGTGACAACCAAAAGAAATGGCGTGAAGTTTCGTCTAGCACATAATAATGTAATGTGGAAGTTCTTAACTCTGTTTAAGTTGAGAGAGTGTGTAGACTAAACACTCTCGGTTGACAGTAACAAAACCAGATTTTTTTGTAAACTGAAGTCTAAATCTTGTTGTATTTATTTGTTCAATAGCCTTGGAATACGCATACAGTAAAGTCGCGAAAGATGGTTTATATTTATACTTTCCATGTGCACAAAGCTACAAAGATTTTGCCCCTTCTGAGTTTGGTCTCAGGGAAATGTGAAAGACTGCTTTACAGAAAGGCATTGTGGGTGGCACATGTTCCAACATTTTTATGCATAGAATGAGTCAGCATATGAGAAACATTAGCCATAGATGCTATGATGTGTGTGGTTTGACACACATAATCAGGCCATGAACTAAACACAAGCAAAAACAGTAGGTTTTATAAACCCCGATTTCAGGCTGTAATGATCATTTGTAAAAAAAATTCTAAATTGCCCTAATACGGGACATTTTTTTCATTTACAGTATGTGACATATTTCTATGTATATCCAAAGCATTACATCCAATACCATTTAAAAACCTCGGGAATGATCACATTACATCACAGCTTTCACGGGCATTCATGCATTTATGGGGGATCTACAAACACTAGATCATAGGTGTCCCACTTTAGGGCAATTCCCCCACTGTCAGAGAAAGGTATAAACACTGGGGCGGTACTCTTTAAAAATGTCCTAATATGTTCCATTTAGGTACATAATTCGGTACTGATATGTACGGTTGAGGTACTGATATGCACTACTGGGACCAGTAGCCTAAAAAGGTTTGAAAGGGTGACACCCCAATGTAAGCTTTAGTACTTTTTCTAACAGAGTAGATTTTAAAGAAATCTTAAAGTCCCCCTAGGGACTTATACAAGTATAGACATGAACATTTGTATACTACATGTACTTTTATTTATTCATCCGATAACATTAGCAGTCCTAGCATTCATTAAGTTATTGACAAAAATATTCAAACATCACAGAAAGAAAATCTTATTTCTGAACGATTTTATTTTTTTATCCACAGAACACAAGTGAAGACATTCAAAGAACGTTAATGCCGCTCCTTTGTCCATATAATTAAATTGAATAGGCTCTGAAGGTGTCATCTACTTTTGTGTTTCACAAAAGAAAGTCATAAAAATAAAAGCACAATTTTCGGATGATCTTTTCCTTTGGATTTTATGACACCATTTAACCGTCAACACACTCAGATTTCAAAATATATGCTGTTCATTAAATATATGTACTTCTGCTGTTTAGAAAACAAAAAGGACATACTGTATACGGATATGAAATACAAAAATAGGTCATGCAAACAATAATGTGTCAATTAGAAAAACATACTGTATGTAATCATAGATTCACCTGTCTCTATTTAGAAAAGGCTTAAAGACAAATAGCATGGCAAAGATCTGAAGAACGTTCTTTAAATGGAGAAGATTTCAGGGATGCAGGTGAATTTCGGTGGTTTCGGTAAGGAATGGTGAGGCACCTCTCATGTTTAGTTGTTGTTGTTAGTGAAAGCAGAGTGGAATGCTGTGGTGAGCAGCTGATTTACACCATATGAAAACCTTACAAACTGAGCTCTGCCTCCAGCTTATTCTGCAGTCACATGATTGATCCCAGCCAATGGCAGGCTTTGACTTACCCTCTGTGGAGACTCACGACAAAGCCAAGTCCATACTGCTGATTGTGTGTGCTTGTGTGTGTGTTTATTCATACATATATGTGTGTTTGAGCTTCTTTAAAAGCCTGGCACAAATTCAAGTCAAATCACATAAATGTATTAAATAATCACTTCTAAATGTAATGATGTGAGATTGCATTGTTCATTTCGCTGCATTCTATCCATACTCATGACTAGATACAGCCTACTATACCCTATAACAATTAGCAGTAGGCTTCACAATTTCTTTGTCTGTGACTCGATTTTCCACAATCTCACTGCATGGCTGCAGCAGCACCCCAGTTGGCCTTATCCCAGAGCCCTTGCATTCGCACAACAGGGAACTGCTGGAGAAACACAAGAAATCAATTAAGGCATAAGGCCTGATCAAGTTCCGCTTTCTCTTGTGTTTTTTTTATATTACGGCTTCTAATTAGAGTCACACACTGTTTGCCAACTGTCGACAATGTTCCCTGTAAGGAACTGTGAAATGTTCGTGAGCTTAAAAGGATATATGTGTAAAAGTGTTTTTTTTTACCTCACAGTGACTGCTGTCAAAAGTGCAGGTAAGTGCTTGACACTGAAATAACATTCAATAAAAATACACTGAGACCGAAAAACAGAATAGAGATTAACATTAAAACAGACAAATACTTATGCAGATCAAAGTAATGAGAAGACGTCTGATCAACTTAAGAGTCAGGTGGCACATTAAACAGGAAATGACACGAGAGATGACTGTCTCACCCATATTATTGTCTGTTTGTTTTCAAGATAAAGTAGAAGCAACATTGTCCACGACATTCTTGGTTTGAGCTTCTGTTCAAATCGGCTCATGGTTAAACTTGGCTAAATGGCTATCTTGTTAATGCGAATTATAACCTATAATGCATTGCATAGTAAAAAATTCTGGAAAATTTTCAACCCAGCGTTGGGTCCAAAAATTGTAAGTTACCCTATGCTAGCTTGTTTTATCCCATTGGGTCAAATAGAAACATTTTCAGGGTTAATTTAACCCAACTGTGACAAGATAAATTTTATCAACATTTAGAATGGGAAAATATAATACTCATTACATTATATGTCAAATTAAACTAAAAAGCAAAAATGAAGCTTTAAAGATATTAATCAATAGAAGGTTGCATTTTATTTGTAGAATGGATACCTTGTAATAACCTTAGGCCCTAACCATCTATACATATTGAGAACTTAACACCCAAGTATTTAGATATGAGACCTACGGGTGTTAAAAGGATTCTTAAATTATTACATTTGGTAATAATTCCCCAAACTGGACTCTGTGATTCAAATAAAATACAAGGTGTGAAGTCGAGAACCACAGGTCAGATTTGACAGTTGAGTTCTGGTGCACTTCTCACTGATCATCAGCAGGGGGCGATATTAAACCATATTTTATCACAAGTCTTTGTCCTCACGTGCTCTTCAAACAGTACAAAGTGTGCAATGAGAGCAATCAGAACAAAGCAGCCCTGCCACTGCTGACAGAGGAAATGACACTGATTTAACAGGTTCATCTCTGTTCCTTCACAACACATCGGGAGATTAGATTTGGGACTGATGACATATATTTTGTCACAGCAACCCAGACTCTGACTAACTCATACACTGTCTGCTAAAAAGCTTTTCTTTCCAGAACTCCCCTCTTCCCTTCCCTGTGTTCTGATGAGAGATGTGATAAGTGTGTGAACATGTTTGTGGCGTATATGTGTGAGTGTCTATATGTGAAGTTATAGAACCGTGTGCTGTTGGACCTGTGGCCTAGCAGTTGTGGAAGTTTGAAACCCAGATCACAACTTTACCCAATCCTCTTCTATCCGTAGTTTCCTAATGTCCCCCTTATTGTAAAAAACATAAAAAAGCAATAGTATGGGCCAGTGGTTAAAGTGGAGGTAACATGCTATGTCAAGCATTCTGACTTCTTTAAACGTGTACGGCTTCTAATGCTCAACTTGTTAAAAAACGAGTTGGATGTATGACGTAGTATTTCTGTGCTTGATACACTTCCCCAGCACTCCAAATTGTTTCGGAATGTTTTTTTAAGTCTGTTCCTTTTTCTTGGGCAATTCTCCAGGAAAAGCATGGCAAGGCGAAAGAAAGAGCCCGCCCACACGCCAACCGACGAGCGAGACCCGCTTGCCATCAAGATTGTCTGCGCTGGGTCAAGATTGGCTGCGCTGCAGCTCGTTACTCTTCCGATAGTGAAGTTTAGATGTGTTTGTTTGTTCACGTCATTTCAGTGATGGATGTTATATAAACGGTGGATATAACGCTGGATTTGGAGATTGTTTGAAACTGATAGATGGCATGGTCCCAGTGCTAAAAGATGCCGGACACGAACTGCACGTGGTAAGTGAAACTAAGTCATATGTCTGTGTTTTGTTGGCAATCGGCCATAATTGTATGCTCGTGCTGTAGTTCCGTCCCACTTCCTGCCTCCAGCAGCTTCCGGAAATAATCGTACATCTGTATCTCTCTTTTATAAATCTGATCTTGGCAGAAACTGAATGTGTTACCCTATCTTTAATATACAGTAAAAACAAACTTGACCTTTTTATGTTCTTGTTTATATTGTGAATGTCTAAATAATGCAAATTATTACAAAGAATAAAAGTCTGTCTTCTTTACCAAAAATACTATTATTCTTCACCTAATACTTTTATTTTCAGCTGATCAGGGTTGCCAGATCTGCGTAACAAAAGTAGCCCAAATATCAAAACTCAAAATATTACTCCAAAATCTAAAATTGTATTGTCAGTGCTCTGCATTACATGGTTTCGTCTTAAAATCACTGCATACAATTTTATAGTCATAAACATAGTCTGTTTTCATAAATAACTTCTTATTAAAGGGACAGTTCACCCCAAAATGAGAATTCTGTCATCATTTACTCACCCTCAAGTTGTTCCGAATATGTATGATTTTTTGTTGTTCTGCTTAACACAAAGAAAGATATTTGGAAGAATGTTTGCAAGCAAACATTTGACTACCATAGTAGAACAAATACAATATTAGTCAATAGTGGCCCAGAACGGTTTACTTATACATTCTTTAAAATATCTTCACTTGTGTTCAACAAAACAAAGACATTTACAAGAGCAATTTTTCCTACTATGGTAGTTAATAGTGCCCCAGAACTGTTTGGTTGTAAACTTCTTCCATATATACAGTATATCTTCATGTTCAGCAGAACAAAGAAATTTATACAGATTTGGAACAACTTGAGGGTGAGTAAATGATGACAGAATTGTCATTTTTGGGTGAACTAAGCCTTTAACAAAACCTTTTCACCTTTAACCCATGCAATAAAAAGAATTTGCAGCAACAGTTAAAAAGAAACTGCGGGAAAGACTTGCAGCTGATGTTCAATCCCTTCCCCTCCAACCACCTGTCATACAGGGCCAACCCTTCACATTCCAATCAATTCCCAATAGGCAAAATCATGTCCCACCTTACATTTTTTCTTTTTGTATATTCTGTTTCACATTATATATTAAACGCCTTTTGTGAGATGCAAATTAATGTTCAATAGAGCATCAATAGAGATTAAATTCTTCTGTACCACTATGAGCAAACAGAATAGAATAAACAATAGGTTTCTTGAATACTTACTTGCCCCATCGGTTGGGCAAACAGATAGTCCAGCCACAAACGCATTAGTCAAGCCAACAGTCATTATGTCAAGCCAACCCGTTCTCACTCCCGACTCGTCACATATTTACGCTCGGTCAGCGCCCCACGGCGTCACTTTTGAACGCGCAGGGTACTCCTTTGGCGTCGTTTTTCCACGAACAGGGAACTGCGTTGCTGTTTGCTAAATGCTCCAGACCGAGATGCGTGCAATTCTTAGCATTTCATAATTATTTATGGTTTTAATATTTTGTAGCACACCTAACCCCAACCTCACCCTAACCCTAACCCTAACCCTAACCACTTCTCAGCCATATAAAACACAACACGCGAATAAAAGTACAGTCACAGGTATTTATTGCACAAACTGACCAAAAGCATTACAAAATATAACAAACAACTCGTTTCGCAGACCTTTTTGCACCAAAGCCTTACGATAACATTACACGGAGATGCCGTGCGTATCCGTGAATACATGAACTCGGCTGAGGCTCCCATTCAAAAAATAAACCGGAACAGCTAGATGCAGTCGGTCGCGGGAGCCAATACCGTTTCACGTTCAAAGCCAACGAAATGACGCGTTCGGTCACGAGACACGGGAGAGCCAATGGCATCGAAGGTGACGTAACTTCCTCTGGCGGCAATATTTGAATGTCGTTCTTCGCTGGATTTGAGATTTACGGCGGACGGTGATCGCTTTCGCATCTGTTCCTCATACAAATCGATCGTTTCGCGTTGGTACCCTTGGAATATCTGTATTTTTGAACGACATTGTGACTGCTTGTTTTATGTGTTTTATATTACGATAAATAAACTGTTACATTACTTGCTCAAACTGTGAAACTGTCTGAATAGATTCATGCACACGCAATTATCCTGGCCATTAAACTTAAATGAAAACCCCGAAACATCATCATTGCAAATTATATCTAATATACATTTTCATAATGACGGTAAAATTCGCGTGCCCTTCACGTCGAAAAACGACGCCAAAGGGGTACCCTGCGCGTTCAAAAGTGACGCCGAAGGACGCTGACCGAGCGTAAATGTGACGAGTCGGGAGTGAGAATGTGTTGGTCAAGCTGATCGTGATGCTCAAATAATGCTTTTAAAGCACCACAGAGCTTCAGTGTTTATACTTTTTAGGGCAAACAACCTATTACATTTCATTTACGCATTTGGCAGACGCTTTTATCCAAAGCGACTTACATTGCATTATACTATACACTTGTTTCTAAGTATGTGCAATCCCTGGGATCATGCCCTTGACTTTGGCGTTATTAATGTCTTACTTTTTAAAAGTATGTTAATTTCATCACATTTACACCAGTACCTTAAGAATAGATAAGATGATAATAAGATAAGGACTAAAAGATCAATCATAATGATAATATCCCAGAACAATGACAACAGTAAGAGGTATATTTGGCACTGGCCAGAAGCAACAGCATTTTCCAACTCTCAGCTGCTCTGGATTGGCATAAACACTGTCTCCATCTGCCCTGCTGGAGAATTACACCAGCCTCTTTCAGCAAAACCTGACAGAGCCAGACTTTGAAAGTGCAAGGCCCTACAAGAGGCCAGCTGTCCTTGTTTTAGTGTGCTATCCGTTCTACAGAACACACCACGGACAGTTGGCAAAGGAACACTGGAGTCATCCATATGCCAAAAATCTGGAGAAAAAAGAAACAGCTGACCCCAGAGACTTTAGGGCTGGGCTACATTCACATCCAGCACACAAGTGCAATACTGTATGTACATGTACATCAGTATTTTAATGAATGTACATGTGAGTTTTCAAGGACTGCGTAATACACAGCAATATCAGGATAAAAGCAAGGCAGTAAAATGATATGGAGCAAAAATGTGCCTCAGGCAGCACTTTCAATCTAACAGGACTGCACAGCATTACACATTACACAAATATAAAGGACATGCATGAAGTCACGCGCATGCACAAAACGTAACTGTCATTTTTGAACATTGTGGTTGTGGTCCGTTATATAATGATTTAAATATTCTCTTTTTCCGAAAGCTACAAACCGCAGCCTTTCTCGATACTAAATTTACCTTTGACTGCTGAAAACACTGATTCAAGGCTAGTGAAAATAGTGAAAATGTTATGTGTGTTGGCACATTGATTGCATCCTAGGGAAAATCACAGCTCTTATTTATAAAAAAAGCTGTTTCAAAGAAAGACTTTTATACATTCCCTTGAGCATTACAAAAAGCGAAGCTGTTTAGTTTTGGGGTTTTTTTCACTTCTAAAAATGGAAAAAAGAATTTGAGACCTTTCTGTTTTGCTTTTTATTGGCATGTTTATGCAACTATAGGGTATTTTGGAGCTCTGAACTGGTTTATATACTTCTTCAAAGTCAAAATCACAGATGTGACCTTTGATGTATTTTCTTGACCCAAACCCACATTCTGTATAATTGCTGTTTGTGCCGTGCCGTTAGAGAAATGCCTCTAGCGGGTGAATGTTTAAGAAATGGCTCTGTTAGTTCTCTTTATGATTTGAATACGTCCAGTTTTAGGGTTCTTGTGTGGGCGCTCTCGTGCTGTTTGACAAAGTACATCTCTGGACAGGTTCAGTTTAAAACATTGTGGAAGTGATCTCATATCCTATCTGAGACAGAACCAGAAACCAGAAACTTTGAGAAAGCATTATGCTTTGATACGATATACTGTATCTGCATTCAGTTTAGTCAAAGTAGGATTTAAACAATTCTAGAATGGCTTATGCTATTTTAATTTTTTGCGGGTTAGTGTGCTTGCGCTTGTAATACCAGTACAGATTCTATAGTGGTGTATAGCATCAATAGTCAAATTTGTACTGCTTATATACAACATGTAAAAAATGTCTTATATTAAGAATTTATTTTACACTAGTTCCATTATTTTAATATAAATTCAGAGTAAAGTTCTCTGTTGTGTTCCATTTAAGTATTAACTTGTCTCAGATGATTCTCGTAAAACTGCTTGAAGTTATTGTGAAATTGACAACATTTTTTATGGAATATTGTAGTGTTTTTATAAATGATTTATCTGTGCGGTTTATTTTATTCATGTGCCCACATATAATCTTTAATCAAAAACGTTAACCTCCTCCCCCCTCGAAATGACCTCTCTTCACTTCCGGTAACGAGGAATGGTGTGAGGACAAAATCATTTTTCAAATCAAAATTTTTCTAATTTCACCATATGGAAAAGAAGACAATCGCTACTTCCGTTTCATGCCGACTTTGAGAGAAATAAAAAGACACAAATGAGACAATAATGTGGATTCGGACAAATTTGAAATGTTTGAGTTCATATTGAAACTTGACAAATCTGAGCTTTGCTCTCCACTTAATGTCACTGATAACTAGGAGAAATAATTGAAATATTAAAGAGATCTCCTGTGATTTTTCTTTCCATGGGAAATTACATGTGGTTTACATTTTCAGTTTAGGGGGTTGTTAAAATAGAAACAGTGATGTCTGCCTTAACAACGTACCATTGCAAGTATTATGTTAATATTATCAACCTCACACACGTAGCTGTGACCAAAACAGTCAACATCCTTCAGAAATTCCCTAATTACATAATGAACACATTGGTGACTAGTGTTCTCCTGTCAGGTGTTAAACAGTACATTTGTCCATCACAACAAGCCTCTGGACCCACATAATGACGTGACAATAAAAACAATGTAATGGAATTTCTTAATTTCTCCCTCATTCTCATCCTGAAACTTCTTGTGGCAACCGCACCCACTTGATTGACCCCACTTGCACAAACATTGATTTAAGAAAGTCAAGAATGACGTGTAAGCCAACTTTCTAAATATACTCACTCTGATTAGATAAAACAGAGATACTCAGGACAAGAGGAAACTCCCAAAAGGGGACCGCTGGGAATGTACTGTTGAGTACAGCTCTGTGGAAGATCTTTCCATCAAACATAGCAACATCTCAGAGCGTGTGGTGAGAACACAGGACGGGGTCAATGCACTGTTATCTTAGGCCAAGAGTCAAGCTAAATACCAAGGGATAACTTGACATTCCTCAGCATCCATACTGGTTCAAATTCAGAGTATCACAGAAGTGCCGTTTGTGTAACGGTCCCATGTTAAGCAGTTTCTCACATGCTCTGAGGACTTCTGTTGTTGAACTGTGACTGTCTGATAGTGGAGTTTGGTTGTGTCGCTTAGAGACTAGAGGGAGATAATGTGGAGTCTGTGCATTCTCTGCCTTATCAGGCTTCGCAGACACCTGCTTCTATTTTCCCAGACTGATGCCTTTAACTGCAGACACACTTAAGCGACCGAGTATAGAGCTTTTGCTGTTAATGAAATTCTGAACAGTTTATATGATAATAATAGCATGACTGAATGCTTCAGTAGGTACTTCTGGATGTTCACTGACATTTGTTTCACACTGCTATGCTAAAATAAAACAAGGCCAGTTACACTTGACTCCTTGAGACATGACTAAATTCCTTAGGCTGCATTGGGAGTGTTTCAAACTGTCTCTGTCATTTATAATATCATGTTTATATTTAACTTAATTATCCCTAAAGGATAAACATATTTATCTCTTAATTAAGAGCTCGAATTCATCACCGCACCTAGATAATGCCTTGAAAATCCATTGCTATTTGTGACTTATAAAACATGTACATACAGTACATTAGGGACACAGATGTTCTCACATGAATCATATCCCACACGTGTGTGAGGAGTCAAGCTTGCTTTGGGTGACATTGTTTGGGTGCACTGAGGTTATCACACTTGCTTTTGAGGCGACATTTGTCTCCGAATCTATTACTCGGGGAGCGGTTGCAGATGAAAGAATATGCTATTACGGGAGACCGAGGGGTTTAGGCACCTGTTTCCCACTTGGCCAAATGGATTGGCATGAACCTGAAGTGAAAAGAATTTAAATTAAAAACAACAAACTGAAAATTATCACTGCAGTAAAGATTTAATGCGAAGTAAACAGGGATTCAAATTAACTGCAGCCAACCCACAAAACGTGCTTGAAAATTACACTTCCATTAAGTCTTTAGTACTTCTATTTATGGTGTCTCAGTTGAGTACACTTAGATCTTCTTATCTTAAAAAGTACTAAAGACCTTTTTTTTGTTTATTAAGTTGAAAATAGTGTATGTTAACACGTAACGCTGATTACTTACTAGCCATTTGTTTCATTCTTAATGCCATTCCGACATCTAAACTAGCCATTTTGGTAGGTTTTACAGAATCTATCATGATTCAGGTCATCTGTATATGAATCCAGCTGTCAGTGGCTGCTGCCTGTAAAAATATTAAGTTCATATAAATGAAATCTGCACAGATATAGTGTCAAAACCTTCATTGTTAGTTAAACATGTTTGCAGAATCTTCACATCAGGGTCACGGGAAAAAGAAAAAAAACATAGAACTGCAGTGTTGTTTCAAAAATACAGCTAGTTGGTTTATATAGCCATAACATAAATGCATTTTTAGAAATCAGGATGAAGAAATACGATTATGCTAGCAGAACATTTCAATATCTGAAAACGTACAAATTTAGCATTTAAAAATTGGCTTGTAAATGAAGAAATTCATTTAAAACCAAGTAAGTAACTGTTGCCATTTCCAGCTAAACAATTGAACCAATGAAAATCATTGTTTTGTAACATGCATTCCTTTTGTCCCACAGAACGACAGACCCCTGCAAAGCAGCTGTTCCAGTCTGCTACTACAGCAAACTTACTGTTGCTGTAACACTGACACAAAAAGTAAATTTATTTATTTATTTTTTATTATTATAAAATATATATTTCCCCACAGTGAAATTGGCAGCAGGGAGAACAAAAGTCCAAATTGACTTGTGCTTTAAATACTGTACATCTTTACATAAAACGGTCACTGGTCAATTTGGTGTTTATCATTGAGATATTTGGAGAAAAAAACAGGATTCAGACGCGTGCGTCTGTAAAAAGGGGTAGGCCAACAGTCAATAAGGTGCACATTTCCACTGTTGACCGATAAATGTATCACATTTAAGCATTTGCCAGATGCATTTATTCAAAGCGTTTTACAGTACATTCAAGCTATACATTTAATAAGTATGTTCTCGGGATTCTAACCCAAAACCGATGGGCTGCTAACGCAACGGGCTACACCCAATCCAGACATGGTGGAGGCAACAGCATGTAAGAGCTGGCAAACGGCTGGGACTAAAAAAGACATGGCGAAATTTTAGGCTGTGTGGAAAAGTGATGCAAGGGATACATTTGTGAAAAACGTAATACTGTCAGTGACCTCAACCCCAAACAAAAAGAGAAGCATTATAAGCATGACTGCGACGACTTGCCAATATCGTTCTCCCTCTTATTTCCACTAGTAACGGTCGGGCATGTGCTGAAGAATCCCTTATTCATGAGACGTGAAAGGCGCTATTGTTGGACTCCTTTCACATTCCCGTTGAAGGATGTAAAAAGGAAGAGCCAGCAGACAGAAGCGGTGACCTAGACGGCCCCGCCTACTTAGTGACTGACTTGTAGCATGACCAATAAGAGAAGATGACAGAGCGAAGCGCTCAAACACAAACCTGCGAGAGAGGGCTGGGCTATGCAAATACAGAGCGGTGCTTTTCAGTGGGATGCTCTCGCTTTTGTCAGCCATTGGTCGGCTTGCGCGCGTGTAGGAGAAACCTGCTACTGACTGAGAGAATCCAGTTTGAAACTCACTCGTGATTTTCACCGTTTTTCTTACAAACACGAAAGGTCAGACGATGGCCTCTAAGTGCCCTAAATGCGAGAAGACTGTGTATTTTGGTAAGTTAATTTTATGTTCCCTTTTATATTTCTCTATTTAATATCAGTGCAGCGTGAGGTTTGACATAATAAATTACATCCACGTTGTAACCAAGCAAATGGATTGGATTGTTTGACGATAACAGTCAGTAGGCGAAGCTAGACTAACACGGAGCAATGTTTACGGTAGATCGTAAAATCAATTTTTGTAGAGACCAATGACTCTCAAAGCAATTCATTTTTATGCATATGTTTAAAACCACCCCCATAATTAGCCGAATTTGTGCATGCATACGAACGTAAATATAGGTCAGTTTAACTTTAAATGTCAGGTGTATACTTAGATAACGTTACGTCTGTGAAATGACAGTTTATAAAGAGGGAATTTTATTGCCCACTTCTGTACAGTAATAATAAACAGTTGTGTCCACGTCCTGTCTGTAGTTACGCAAGGATTTCTTTTCGTTATCTTCCACTATCTTGACCAGATGATGTACTGTTGTTATAAACTAAAATAAAGACTCTAAGGTGGAAGTCAGTTAGCTTTTATAGACTTTTACAGATGTTTTCTTTAATAACGGAGCACATGGCTCTTGCAGTGGATGTCTGGGGAGCTGTAAGATCAAAGTGAATCATTTTTATTTATGTCAATTTTCTGCCCAGCATTGGCCCCTGCTCAATATATACCATTCAAACCATTAAGCGCTTGAATAGCCTCTCTCCCACTTGACTTTATCATCCCTACTCTTGTATTTATAAGGTTTTGCGTCAGTGCATCAGAGATGATTATTCGGCTCTTATTTATGTTCTATTAATCTGTGTGTCAACTAAAAAGCCATTAAACATGAACACTAAAGCCGTCTCAATGGAATGAGTGAGATGAGGTTATATAAAAGCAAACGCTGCTCTTTGCATTGGCTGTCTGTAAGTGGGTGGGTAGGCTAGGAATGTCTTTTTTTCAGTGGTTCTGAACTGAATTTACTTCAGAACCCAGATTTACATGGACCATCAAGAGGTGACCAAATGATTTGTTTATCATACAAAAGTTAAAAAGTAGTCTTTAAATTCAAACATTAAATTTGATTTATATTAGCATTAGACCCAACAAATATTGGTATGATGAAATGGAGAAGAAAAAACAGACAATTTGATATCTAAATGCCTTTTTCACGGTCTCTGACTGACATGCACAGCCAATAAATAATAGGCTTAAAGGAAGAATGTGTGTCACACAACCTGTCCATGTCGGCATCTGCCTAATTTGGCTAAATACACTACTAAGTGATAAACTTGCACTGAGATACTGTAGTTTGATGGGATGCACAACCTTTAACGTCAAGAACAAAAGATATGGGAAGCACGTTCTGATGCCTTTTAAAAGTTGATAAGCCTTGCTATCCTAAGTATGCACCATTCACATGGTCACTTTTGGATATCTACATTTAGCATTGTGCTTTCAACTCCTATCCACAACAACCATATCAGAACAGGACCTGCAGGCCATTAGTTGTAACCAACTTAACATCACTTAACTGAGGGAAAGAAATAGTAAGGAAAAGTGCTATAAGATGCATCTACAAGCATCAATAAAAATCCACAAGGTTGTTAAGGCACGATGGTCGGTTATGATGGAAACCAAGTTTTTTTTTAGATTTATTGAGCGGAAATGAGGATTTGGACTTGTGCTGTATTGTAAATGTCCCCAAAAAAGTGGGTGTGATGTCGTAGTACTGAAGAAAGCACAATGTATGGTCTCACCACCTCAGACCTCTGTGTACGTCATAAGGGAGTTGGTCAGGAGGATGCGGGTGACTGGTCTTTTATTAGGTTCAAGTTGAAGCCAAAGCACATTCCATCCAGCTGTGGAGGAGCAGGGGCGTGGTTCAAAACTCCTCTTTTGGTCCTCGCCAGCTTTGCCTTGCAATATGTCACCAAGTGAACGTTTGAAAGTGAAGGTGGCTATATCCAAGGCTTCAGTGAAGTAATGCTCACATCTGCGCATATACACTATATATAATTAATGGATTCAGAAAATACTTTTAATTTTTATGCCAAGTATAAACTACATTGAATAAAAATAAAAATGATAAATATTACCAAATTCAGTTTTGGTTGCAAAGCCTGTGGCTCCAGATGGCTTTTCCAAATTGAGCTTGTGGGAGTCAGTGCATGTGTTCCTGTAAATTCCTTTCTGACTATATCCTGTTTCTAACTTAAGTGGTAAGCCACTGTATTGAGTGGAAAACCTTCAAACTTTCAGCTGAACCTTTTATTCATTTATTGAACAGCTGTTAGCAGATGCTGTGCGAGTTCTTTCAACTGTAAAAGCTTTAGCAACTTTTCACATAAAATGGCATTACGTAGAATCAGCGATTTCCATTTTTTGTATTTTAATTCAGAATAGATGGAATTGAACAAATAGACTGTTGGAAGCAATGCATGTACAAATAAAAACAAAGGCAGAATTGTAAGTAAACCTTGCAACAAATTTTAAAAGTTTATATGAATGAGAACATGTCATGCCTTATTAATGGCGAACAGCACTCTTGCATTGTGTCAAAGCTCACAGACGAGAGAGTGACGCCAGAATGTGGTGGCACAGAATTTTGCTGCCTTGCCTTTTCTTTACTTACCTTTTATCTGTCCCTTCGGGGCCTGTTCTCTTTCCTTCAGAGAAGAATACTTTCTTTCTCAGAATGCCAGTCACATTGACTTGAGAGAGGGCATCTCCATCATGTTTTCCTTTGGTTTCAGAGACCGTACTTTTCCACACGGTTGTTTTTCTCTCATGTTTTCCTCAACACATTTTCTGTGTGAAGGTACTAGATACAGAGAGTTACTCATAGCACACTATGTTCTCATCCTCAAATGACCATAGTCATTTGTTCTCTCACTGTCCCCATCTCTCTCTGTCTCACATACACTAACTCACTGTGTGTAAACCTTGTGTTTTCTACATGGCTACCCCACAATCTGTTTAAATTTGCAGAATGTGTTACATAATGCTACTTCTTGAGGTTTTGCATCCTGCTTCAAGGGGCATTGCATAATCGTGGGAGTCAGAATGGGGGGACACTCTTTATTTCTGTCAGGATTCCTAACAGGCATGAACCTACACCATAGTTACGAGAGGGTTTTTTGCCTTTGTGGCAAGGTTAGCAAAGAAAGACCTGAACAGTTACGCAATTATGTTTATGTAACTATTCTTTAAACTGACATTAGTCTAATTAGATCTGCCGAAGACCTGTAACCATGTATTTGTCTCTATTGGTTTGCTTTACTGTACTTGGAGTAGGGTTGGGAATCGAAAATCAATTCCAATTTGGAATCGGAATCGAAAGGCTAGGAATCGGATAGGAATCGACAGGAATAGGAAACGGATACTTGAGATTAAAATTTGAATTCCTCTTATCAATTCCTGTGTGAATATTTTCAGAAAAGTACATGCGTTGCATGATCTGCTGATATCTCAATAAAAGCCCTTATGAAAATTATCGATATTTTTTACTATAGTAAGCATAGTTAAGCTATAGAATTTGCATTAAAGCACAGGAATCACAAATTAACCATAGTTGCATTATAGTAACTGCAGTTTAACCATGATGTAGTTCAACTATGATAATACAAATTGTAATAAATCAGAAAAGGTGTGTTTCTATGTGTAAATATACACAAAACGGTGCTCATAAATATATATATATATATTTTGCAAACAAGTCAATAAGCAGTCTAAATGACCATACAGGTTGATATCTAAATGTTTTACTTCAACTGTGGAATCGAAACTGGGAATCGATAAGAATCGAAATCGATAAGCAAAATCAGAATTGGAATTGGAATCGATAAAATTGAAACGATTCCCAACCCTAACTTGGAGACACAAAAATAAAATTGATACCGCATGATATGATATATATTATGACTGATAATAAAAGACACAATAGTTCATAAATATATATTTGTGGGTTGATTTCATTAAAAAATGTAAACACAGTGGAGTCTTCACAACTTCACTGGTTGCCATCAGATTGGAATAGTTCACCCAAAAATGAATTTGAATCCATAATTTAATCACCACTGTGCCATACCTTCGTTTAGTGTTGTCACGGTACCAAAATTTCAGTAGTCGGTACCAATACCAGTAAAATTCCACGGTTCTCGGTACCAATTTCGGTACCAAAGCAAAACACAAGTACATGCTAATTGAAACACAATTTTATTAATAAAGCTCATTGTTAATATAAATGTATAGAAAGCAATGCCATTTTGTATACATGAAGTATAAGTTAATTGTTGCTGAAACTGTTGTGTGCTCTCTGCTGATGCTGATCTTCCTCAGTCTGCTGCTGTATAAGACAAATAGAATAAACTTCAGTAAGCCAACTGACTGAACAAACATGCATATGCAATATTAAAACAAACCTCCGTTTTTATACTGCATTTACACAAGATTACTTACATTAAGGTAACTGTATATTCAAATAATAAATGCAACAGATATATTTTTCTTTAGTTTAAATGTGGCTTTTTAAACCCAATAGAGTTATCTATCCAAGACATACACATTGCTAGTCATACAGTTAGTATGCTAGTTTTCTAGCACATAGATTTCAGAGAGGCCTAAATAAAATAGGTACTGTAAACCCCATCCTGTCCTCCCATTAAGTTTACTCCATTACAGTTATAAAAGCATTAAATGGTTAATAAGGACACTTGACTGGATTAGCATTGGCGCTAACAAATTAACACGCAAACAGGGATGTTTATTTTGACGTAACCTTTAATTTAACATATGCTACAACATTCATAATGCAAACGCGAATATAATTTGAAACTTACCGCTTGAACTTGTTAACTTAAATCCGGATGCTTCCTCGTTTCACCACAAAACTCTGTTCGTTTTCTTCGTGATATGACTTTAATCTGAAGTATTTCTGCGCGCATCTCTTGTGGATCGGAGCCGCGCTTATCCGCTCATCACGTCTTGTTGCGTCTATAAAAAGTTTCCGACTGACAACCTGTCAGACAGAGCATCAGTACCCTGTTACCCTGTTGACCCGGTACGTCGGTACTACCGGGTCTTGTGAAAATTAGGTACCGACAACTTTTTTATTTTTAGGTACCGACTTGGACCCGAAGTACCGGTACTTTTGACAACACTACCTTCGTTATGACTTTGTTTTTCAGCCAGACAATTTGATCCACATATTCAACAGAAAAGTAATTCACATGACTCCAGGTGTTAATAAATGTCTTCTGAAGAGAAGCTATATGTTTGTGAGTAAAACGATAAATATTTTGAGTGTATTTAGCCGCTCAAGCGCTACTGAAATCCACTAGCCCTGATTAGTTGTGCGCATGATTTGAATGTATCATTAGCTGTAGGAAAGCTGAGCGATGCACGAGGCAGCATTGATTTGTACTGACAGCCTTGGGCATTGGGCATCAATTGCACATGCAACTCTCATTCGGGCTAGAGAACTGAAAATCATGAGGTTGCTTAATTCGTAGCTGGTAGGGTTGGGCGATGTCTACCAAATTGGCATCAGGTGATGTCTACCAAATTGGCATCAGGCGATGTCTACCAAATTGGCATAGGACGATGCCTACAGTGAAACATCGTGATGGACGATGACATCGGGGGGAAGGGGCGAGGCGGGGGTTACATCAGTTTGCTAGATGGCCATCTGCCAAAACATTAAAAACAATTATATCAGGGCTCCAGACTGCCACCAAATCGCATTTTGCGACCAGTTTTCAAGACAGCGTGAGCATTTTTACAAGTACTTGTGCATGTACGACCTGCAAATTTGGAATTTCGTCCAGTTGTTATTTCATGTGGAAAGACGAGTAGATCTTGAGTAGATCTTGTAGGCTGTGTGTGATCAGTCAACTGCGCGGGTCACACGTCACTGATGTTTCCCGCTACCATCGCGGACGCGCACAGTTCAGGTCGTCATTGACAAGTTTACACGCAGCGTGAGGGCATTTCTACGATTCACTGTTTGCTTTCACTTTCTATGTCCGTCTAAGACTCGCACGCACAAACGTTTTGCAGCTTCTAAATCATACTCGACCGCAGAAAAGCACGAATGGACGACGAGCTCGACACGTGCTGAATGTCATACTGTGGACTAGTGCTGTGCGATTTGGGGAAAATATCTAATTGCAATATTTTTGACAGACATTGCGATTGCGATTTGAATTGCGATTTTAACTTTTCTAATTCAAGCTTCAGCTCAATATTGTTGTGTGGAGCACAGTATGGGTATAGTTACCCTGATGAATGAAAACAACAACAAAAAACATTACAGAAATTCTAATTGTTTCCATTAAAACCATTACAAAATTCATTTTTGTAGTGTGTTTTGGGCATTATTCAAATAGGGCTTACTGTTGTTCAATTGGTTCCCAACTTCCAAATTACATAAAACCAATAGAATCCAAATACCAGTGTACACTATTATAGTTTCCATTAAAACAAATACAACTCCCATTGTAATTAAATCCATAACATTTTCTATTTTGTTAGTGAATTATTTTTTATATATATATGATTTATTTATTGAGGTGTTAGTGAATTATTAAAATAGTTCATAGGTTACATAGGCTGATTTATAATTTTTTAAGTATGTGGGATCTTTTAAAACCATTAGAAAATGTGCTGAATGTTTAATTTCATCCAAGTGAAATTAGCAAAACAGTTAGATAGAATTTACATTTGTTGGAAACGCGTAGCTAGGCGTGAGTTGACACAGGGTGTGCGCGTGCGTCAAGCCTCGTCCATATTGCCAGATGCCCGTGTGGAGCCGGACTCAAGTACTATAAACGTCATTACGAAACAGGCTGTGTGTGCGCATCAAGTTTAAACGGCTCGTCCGTGAGACGCGCAACGCGGGGTAGAGACGCGCGAGTATGAAACAGGCTGTGTGTGCGCGTCAAGTTTAAACGGCTCGCCCGCGAGACGCGCAACGCGGGGCAGAGATACGCGAGTATGAAACAGGCTGTGTGTGCGGCTGTGCGCGTCAAGTTTAAACGGCTCGTCCGCGAGACGCGCAACGCGGAGAAGAGTCGCGCGAGTATGACACAGGCTGTGTGTGCGGTCTTCTGAATTGGACGGTTCTTTAGTATTTATTTGCCTAATATGATCGATCTGACTCTGCAGATGCCATAATAACACACACTCTCTCTCTCCTGCCTTCTGTTTTTTTTTTTTTTAATGATGGACGTTTACGCAGTTGGCTAGGGCAGTGCTAATTAGGCATAACGGAGGTGCGCTCACTCAGTTGGTTAGCAAGAATGCCACTCAAAGCGGGCTAGGAACAGACGCGTTTCCTATTTTTCACATCGCTTCCACATCGCAGCCTCTTGCGATTAGGAAATCGCAACGTCTCACATCGCGATTGCGATTCGAATAATCGTTCAGCCCTACTGTGGACTCGGCTGTCAACAGTTGTCGTGCTGTATGCGTAAGCAGATGACGAAAATTGCGTCATGCAGGGGAATCACGATGCCAGCCCAACATCGTGATGGCTGTTAGCCATCGGCGATGGATGATGTCATCGTCTATCGGCCCAAACCTAGTAGCTGGAGGAAACCGTGCTAGACTGAAGAGACAGACATCGAGTTTGCCGGGCCTTGCATCAGGGCCAAATCTGTGCAGCGAGGGCCTACAACCACACCCATCCTTTCCACACTACTGTACAGAAGTTCACAGGCCAGTGCAAATTGGAAATCCAAGCTTGCAATCAGATGACAATTTGAAACTTGTTTGGAGAAGGAAAGTCCTGCCACAAAGCAGTAGAGGGCTTCAGGCGCTGTTTGTCATCATGGTGCAGAAGGGTCATTTACTGTGTTCTAGTCCTCTGATCTGATCTCAGTGCATGTTGTGTGCTATTTATAGTTTGAAAAATCTGAGGTTCATGGGAGCTAACCACAGCAATCATTTCCTTGTTTCCTGATGACAGGAAGTGTACGTATTAGTTTCGTCTGCATCTGAGGTGCCTTTTACCCCTGTTTCATTTCATTGTGTAAGCATACGTGTTTGGCTAAGGCCTGCAGGCTTTCAGTTGCAAAGCTGGCGGGTTGAACTGTACTCTGTGACTCTAAGCAAAATGCCATGCTGGACCCAGATGGCCTGCATGTTGTTGCGGTGCGGGAGGATACAGTTGGAGAGAGAGGACTAATGTACTAGTGCTTCAAACAGATGGGTCTATGTAAATATGCCAAAGTGGAAACAAATCTGTCCCTCCCTTAAAATTGATTTCAGAGTGCACAGATATGTAATGTATGTCATTGCATTTGAGTTTCATTTGTTCCGAACTTTGGATTATTGAAATCAAAAGTACAAGTAGCCAGTTGTAACTCAATAAGGGGATGTTTGTTTATACAGACCTTTCAGCGTTCTACTCTTTCATTCCTACCGAAGTCCATTATTCAGAGGAAAGAAGGATTTGGGGTACTGAGGATGCATTCCGGTTGTGGGGCCTGTAGGGTTTTCAGCTATGAGTAAATGTTGTTCAAGCCTAGTGCTGTTTATCTGTGATTACACATCTTAGACTTTGCTCAAGGCAGGGTCAGCGTGTAAGAGGCTCTCCTTTCTGTTTAGCTCTCTCTGGAGTAGGACAGAGCATTAGATTTTCCCTCGTTCAATTTGTCAGTGATCACAGACTTATTAAGGGCTGCAATTAGCTTAAAAAAAGAGTTTCCCATTTGCAGCCTCCAGAAATGAAAATCCGTTCATACTCAGCTTCATGTCATTCCAAACCTGTATGCTTTTTTACAGTGAATATAAAAAGAAATGTTTGAGCTGCTGTTTTTCATAGTGCAAACTAGACTGTGATATGCGGGCATCAACATAGATGACAGAAGACCATAAAAGCACCATGAAATTGTTCAATATGACATATATACTACAGTATATACGTCTTCTTAGACCATATAATAGATTTGTGTAGGCAATAGTTTATTTGGGATGATACGAATGTGAGTAAATTAAGGGAGAATCTTCATTTTTAGGTGATGTAATCCTTTAATCGCATTCAGACGTACAGCATTATAATTGATCATGTGATAGGCAACAATCATGCTGCATCATTAGGTATGTTCAAGCTGCGACAGCTGTCAAGATGGACACTATGTGTCTTTCATTGTGTACTGAACCTACAATATTTATGGAAGACCACAGCATCCTTTTTCACTGATGAAGTTCATCCCTATTTGAGAACAGGTGATATAAAAACAGCAATTGGTGTAAGTGGTGCTGAATGTGTCAAAATGAACATGCAACACATCATCATTGTCATCAGATAAGCAGACGATTTAGGGCAGGGGTCTTCAACTAATTTTGTTTGAGGGCCAGATTCCAAAAGTATAAATAGGGTGAGGGGCAGTTTTTACCATAACCTCATTTCTCCGTTATTTTGTATTTCTTGCATTTTTTCTTGCATTTTTTTTCTTTTATACTGTTTTTGTTGCTTTTACTTATAGTCATGTATTATATCATACACACAAATATTGCATCCAGTATTTGGTTTTTATAGATGTTTTTTCAAGAAGATTTTTGTGAAGATATTTGAATCAATGAAAGTCAAATCAATAAAAGTAAAAAATGCTAATACGTTCAGCACAAAAGTAATCCCTACCCCTTGTGGCGTTAAACTGGCGTCTTATAAAGCAAATCAATTGGTCTGTCCAAGAAACTGAATGCTAATAAGCTATTATCACATATTCGGGTGCATTCCAATCGCATTCATAAGCGTGGGGCACTTCGTAGGGCATATCCGTTGAAGTGCAAGTTCTGGAGGGAGATGAACAGCTGTTTTCATAAATATAGCTGTATTTTCATACATAATGAATGCAGTAATAAAAACAACAGTTTTATCTGTACCCTTCCTGCAGTTACTTTCAGGGGCACAAGACGCGTTTGGAATGCGACCTATCGTGTGCGCAAACCAACTGACTGTGGCTGTGGATTGGCGAGAATAACGTTGTAAATAACATTAAGTTTCTCGGACAGACCGATCAAATCGCTTTATTAGACGTCAATTTATCATAATGAGCGGCAGGAATTACTTTCGTATTGAATGTAGCAGCGTTTTGGACTTTCAAAGATGTGACGTCTCAGGACGTGTATTTCTTAAGGCACATCATTCTTAAAGAGCAGGTTTCAAGGTTTTTGTAAGTGTCCTAATGTTGTATTAGAGTCCCCAACAAAACAAATGCATCAAAGGTAAAAAAACGGTGCTATTTTCTTAAAATAAGCATTTAGTATCTATCCATTTCTCAAAGATCCCTAAACGATTCCTCCGAAGCTGTTCAAATGTTCCGCTTCTCTAAGCTCCTCCCTACCGCGAGTCCAGTGTGCTCCGATTGGCCAACTGGCCCAATCAGTTGTGATTGGTCTTTCTTCATACACTGCGTGTCAGAAACGAAACGCCCATTACCACAGTTCTTATCTCAGGAAGGTTTTTGTAAACAAAGACGCTGTGTGTAAAAATGGCATCAGTATTACCATATCACAAGTTTTTATCTTCATAAACTTATCTTCATAAACCATTCAGACTATTGTTTTCTGTTGATCTTTTTTCGTCATAGCTGTGGGAGAACAACAACGGCTCTATCCAAAAGTTGATCATTACTTTGATTATACAGAGAGGAGTAACTGAGCAAGTTAGCGAGAGCTTCCAAAGATAATGCACACACCTTTACATAATAAAATGATATAGTGCTGCAGTCCGTTTTTAAAATAATGACAAGCAAACCGTTTTGTTTGAAGGGGATCGTGACCACAGCTAAACTTTGCACACTTGACAAAACCATAATGTGAGACACGTTAGCAAAGTGCTACCGTGACTAAACGATAAAGGGATACAGTTTGTACAATACTACGACATGTAGAACGATAACAGTCTACAATAACCGCCACATTATTAGGTAAGAGTTGGATTATTAAAACTGTAACACTGTTAACTTATACGTTGTTTACCTGGAAACCTACAGCTGTACTAAATATACAACACGGATTAGCACAATTACTTTAACGTATATTGTAAGCACTCAATTTAACATGTACACATAACGTATTTATCATACTTACAGCTTGTGGTTCTGAGACGCTTGTTAGTCCAAATAAAGTTGGTATTGACTTATCTTTAAGGGTCTAGCGGCTGGCAAATCCCGCGTTGAACTCGCCAAAATTTGAGAAGCAGTCGTCGGTAAAATGACGAGCACATTACACAAGGTTGGAATTGTACTGCAGTGGTATCGTGGAAAAAAAATGTAACCATTGATCCTTCACATCGTCATCCTTTGGCAGCGAAAACAAAGTACATTTGCGTTCACAGCACAAAACACAGCGTCCCCTCGACATGTTGTATACGCAACACTACCTGAAGTGCTAGTGGGCAGGTCAGAGTGTTCCTGTTTCGCGGGAAGGTGGGGATTGTGCTGATGCATTACACTGTGACGTATCGATGTTACACTCAAAAGATTCGAAAGCCTAACGATTTGTTTGGGTGGTTCGGAGTCGACTCCTTACTTTGGATATATATATATCTTAATTTATCATGGACTTTTTGGAATAACAACTTTGCAGATCGTCAAAATTGAAGGAAAGCAACGTTACACACTGAAATGCCGGTAATTTTATGAGATTCATGAAACCTGCTCTTTAAAGTCTCTCAAGTTAAGGTTGACTAGCCCTGATTTAGTGCATCTGCAGTGCCTGACCTACAATAGGTCTTGGTCTTGCTCTCAAGGTATGGCACATGTGATCGTAGGGCATTTGTAGCTTTAATTAAAGTCAGACCAATTTTCTAACTAGAATGCATTGCATTTGTTAGGCGGCGGTCAGTCTGCACAGTGCCACATTAGTCAAATACACCTATTGACATCAAATCTGCTGCAACATGTACAGTACTTAACTAAGATGGATAGTTACTGTCCTGCAAAGTTGAACCCTAACGAAACACACCTGAGCCAGCTAATCATGCTCTTTAGAGTCACAAGAAAATTACATGCATGTGTGTTTTATTAGGGTTGGAGATAAATTGCAGGGCAGCAGCCCTTCCACTAAAAATATATAAAAACCCAAGTAAGATTTGTGAATTGGTGCAAGGGAAGATTAAGTCAGTAATTATTTTGTTTCTTTTAACTCTTAAAAGTGGAGTGGTTGATTTGGAGATTATAATCCCACCCTCTATGCGATTCGCCGTCCAAAGCCACACCTTCTCCAAACACATGAATGTATTTCGTAAATCCACGTAACGAATTACAAACTAAATCCATTAAATTCTTCTCGAAGTATGTACTTTGTACATACCTGTCCAAAAGAAAGAGAGCAACCATGGTATCGTCTTTCAGACCCTTTGCCTGCCGGAGCTGTCTCCATCATGTAAAAGCTGAACCGATGTTAATTTGAGTTTTTCCACTTTCATGATCCAGATGTTTTTTCGTCACTGCTTTTTCAAAAACTGACTTTAGTTTTGTAGATTTACTTGTTGTCGGTTCCGCAGGCAAGTTTGATTGTTGCTGATTGTCAGCAATCAGTGTATCCCATAGGATTTTGACAGATTTACTAATTACCCTAACTAAATAGCATACTTGTGACGCCATCACTTCGTGTTAGTGTTAGCACTTTTTTTGACAAGAAAAAGTTGACAAAAGCGATTTTTTTAGTAAAAAAAAAACGCTCGCTGCATTTGGTTGCAAATAGCAGCCGAACGCAATGACTTCGCGCACGAAGGTAGCCCAGAGAAACATAGGCAGTGTAACAGAAGTCTATCTGAATTATAAACAGAGAGTGTCTTTGCAATAACTAATCACATATTTAAAAACTACAATACTAATTTCTCGATAGAAATGCAATCAGAAGTTGTTGAAAGTGAAAATTAAACTTACATTTATACAAAACTATCCTCCAACGGGCGTTTCAACCGCCATTTTTTTTTTCGAGTTTGAGCCTTCTCGACCAATCAAGTTCCTCGCATGGTGTTATGGAAACGACAGGTCTCTGTCATTAGTTAGCTGTGAAAAAGGAGCTTGACGTAGGGCGTTTTTTTTCAGAAAAGTTGAACGCGCTGATGACGTATGATGTCTGCGTGAAAGGTGCGCAGTGGTATGCAAAATACGTTGGCTAAAAATGTACACATGACCAGTCACAGCGTTCAGCCAGAATTTTTTGATTGGGTGAACGTTTTTTGGTTCTACTTCACAGACGAAATATAATTATAAAATATTATTTGACCATTATACTTCTTGATTGCTATCAGGATGTAAAGAGATTTCCAACCAACATGACAAAAAATGTTTTCTGGACTGGATCACTCACCATGCCTTTAACTCACTAAATTACAGAAAATATTTAAATGGGACAAATAAATAAAAGTTAATTTTGAGGCATCTTTTATGTTTTGTTGTTTTGCGAAGTAAGACTAACAATTAGTTAATACGACAATGATTTAATAGAAAACGGTTATGTTTTTCCTTTGCATTTTTGAAATTACAACTGACAATGTTATCAAAACTATTCACAAAAACGAGTATAAAAGCTGTATTATATGCATGCCAGGCCAGTAGTTGGCGACGTCACTTCATAAAGAAACACTACATGCCTGTGCACATGCATAGGTTGAACCTAAAAGTACCCTGTCGACTTATATGTGTTTAGAAGTTGGCGTATATGTGTCTCAGCTGGAAAAACGTTAATAAGAACGTTGAGTAGCTGAAGCATAGTCCTGATTTCCACCATTTATCGCCTATAAAGATGAACACGTAATGCATATGTGCATGGCATAACTTTTCACAGATTCACATTTTTGTGCAAACGATAACTGTATCATTAAAAAAAATTTGCACAAAAGTTTACATTTTCAGGCCCTCAAAACGAGGACATAGGACACACCCTATAAGAGCCACTTCATTAGGGCATGGCCGTGTTACAGAGAGTCATACTTTAAAACCAGTTTGTTTAATATTGCTCATAAATTTTGATTTCATTAAATCCTTTGTTTGGTGGGAAGTGGTTTGTTTTAAGGGATCTACAGTACCTTGGAAACCAGTGCTGACAACACAAGACTATTAGTCCACATCCAGACCTGCATCTTCTGCTGAGATGGCACAAGCTCACTGGCGTGAAGGTGCCGTTACTCTCACATGAGTGCAGAAGGTTTCGTTTACAATCCCTTTGTGTCCCGGACACAACCCATTAAACAAACCTACATGTCGCTCATGGATCAGTTGACTCAGTGTTGAAGTGGGATGAAATTGTGGGGTAAACTACAGGAAACATACAGGCAGGACGGTAGAGACATTTATCAACAATGAAGAAGGGGAATAAAGTTATAACCTCCGTAGCTGAAAACAAAGAGCTAAGATGATTATCACCTATCAGGTACACGTAGTGCACTATAACCTCTGTCCGTGCTCATCAGAGCCGGATGATGTGAAGCGTCACAAGCTTGCGTATAATCTTACAAAACCGTCCATTAGGATGCTTGGTTCATTTTCGCCCCTCATCCAGGGTAACATGATTCCCTAATGAAACCCTGACTGATAGAGCGTCTTCCCTCTCTGGTTGAATAAACCCTTCGAGGGACATACAATATCATAGTGTTGTTAGGGATATCTCTCTGGTATGATTTATGACAGATTAAGGGACCATGTAGTCAACCGGATTTCATTGGAATGTAGGTCTTTAAATACAGCAAGGATGCTGAAATGGTTAAGTGTAGAAACCTAGAATTGGGATATTTGTCTGACATTGCTGAAATTTACACTGGTTTTCATGTGACTGTAGAATGAGAATGTGGTTAAGTGTTTGGCTGGAGAAAGTCCAGGATCTATTCATCTAAATGAAGTGATTCCCTCCAGCCAGACAACACAACGCCTCCCCAGCAACCTCACACAACAACACAAACCCCTTCAGTGGCAAGTCTGTTTATCTGTACTTGATCATCCATTTATACACACACTTGCTGTGGTATACAGGATTGGGATCCTGGTTCACAGTCTTGTCTTGGAGCAATAGTTTTGATTTTAGTATTAACGTATCTTTATTCATATTTTGAATAAATCCCAAAGATTAGCTCTCCATCCATGCTTTAATGTGTCGCCCCACACACTTTCCAAATTGTTCCTACAGCTCTGTGTAGGAGTACAGTCTGGAACAACACTTTCTTGATCTAATATGCATTTGGTCGTATAAATCTCTTCTGGGGGTGAAAGCGATCTCTGTTGCCCAGAGCCAGACCCCCCAAGAGATTAACTTAGAGGGCAGCAGGACTGAAAGACTGAAAACAATACTCCACCATGCAGGAACACTAGGGAGGAGGGGGAGGCTACATTAAAGGAAACCAACTGTTCTCTCTGGCTGATTGTGCCTTGTTCTGATAAGAAAAGGTGTTTCCTCTAGAGCGAGAGAGTTGTCTCGGCATTGTCTAGAGTCTATTATATATACTTGGAAGGAGTATAATTAGATCTGGAGAAGTCTCACAAGGCCCTCCTATAGAAATGGTACAGGAGGGGAAATGGAGTAGTGGGTTCCAGAGATGCTCTGTTAGTTCACTTCCTGCCTGAAATTAGTGGTGACTTGCCACTGGGTTTCATTGTGTTACACATCTACACAGTCCTCAGCAATGGAAGCAGCCATCATTACCTCTTACAATAAGGCCGGTCCATTTTCCCAATGTTATATGATCTCACTTTGATTGTCCAAATGAAAATAAAGCTACTGTATCCTTTAGCTCTCACGGTTCTGAAAACTATGTAAAGCCAGCATTAATAATCATAATAGAGCACTCAACATGGAGTTGAGAGAGGGAGAGGTTCTTTGTTTTAACCTCCGCACTGCAGACTTTATTTTTGCAAGGGCTTGGTTTTCAAACAGGAAGTTTCCTAATGTTATTCCATGGCACAATGTATACATCTCAGGTAGTGTTGTCAAAAGTCCTGGTACTTTGGGTCCAAGTCGGTACCTAAAAATAAAAAAGTTGTCAGTACCTAATTTTCATAAGACCCGGTACCACCGCCGTCCCGGGTCAACCGGGTACTGATGCTCTGTCTGACAGGTTGTCAGTCGGAAACTTTTTATAGACGCAATTAGACGTGATGAGCGGATAAGCGCGGCTCCGTCCACAAGAGATGCGCACAGAAATACATCAGATTCAAGTCATATCACGAAGAAAACGGTTTTGTTTTCAGAGTTTTGTGGCGAAACGAGGAAACATCCGGATTTAAGTAACAATTCAAGCGGTAAGTTTCAAATTCTGTTCGCGTTTGCATCATGAATGTTGTAGAATATGTTAAATTAAAGGTTACATCAAATGAAACGTCTGTTTGCGTGTTCATTTGTTAGCGCCAATGCTAATCCAGTCAAGTGTCCTTATTAACCATTTAATGCTTTTATAACTGTAATGGGGTCAAATAAATGGGAGGACAGGATGGGGTTTACAGTACCTATTTTATATAGGCCTATCTGAAATCTGTGCTAGAAAACTAGCATACTAACTGTATGACTAACAATGTGTATGTCTTGGATAGATACTGTAACTCCATTAGGTTTAAAAAGCCACAATTAAACTAAAGGAAAATATATCTGTTGCATTTATTATGTTAATATACAGTTACCTTAATGCAAGTAATCTTGTGTAAATGCAGTATAAAAACTGAGGTTTGTTTTAATATTGCATATGCATGTTTGTTCAGTCAGTTGACTTACTGAAGTTTATTCTATTTGTCTTCTACAGCAGCAGACTGAGGAGGATGTTCATCAGCATGAAAGACCCCAGAAGAGCACACAACCGTTTCAGCAACAATTAACTTATACTTCATGTATACAAAATGGCATTGCTTTTTATACATTTATATCAACAATGAGCTTTATTAATAAAATTGTGTTTCAATTAGCATGTACTGGTGTTTTGCTTTGGTACCGAAATTGGTACCGAGAACCGTGAAATTTTACTGGTATTGGTACCGACTACTGAAATTTTGGTACCGTGACAACACTAATCTCATGAGCTGTAGCTACCAATATATTTATTTTTTAACAAAATAAAGCCACCAGCCAAAAATAACTGATGTTCCAGCAATGTATAATGTAATGTTTTTGGTTTAATTAAAATTCTAAGATTATAAGTCTTTCTTTGGATGGGCACAAAGGGATGCACCATACACGGGGGGGAGGGGGGGCTCACAGTGATAAAGTACCACTAGGTTATATCTGGTACCCTAGTACTTTTTAAAGCACCACCTATTGTATTATTGCTCCTGTATGACATATTGCTTATTGCTCCCTGAACTCTCTGTAAGTCACTTTGGATAAAAGCGTCTGCTAAATGACTAAATGTAAATGTAAAGAATCCCTGTAGTAGCTTTGGAATCACTGTTTAATGTTTTTTTTAATAGCTTTGGTTTTTCAACTCTCATCTTTGGTTTTTCAACTCTCGTCTGAATCATTTTTGCTAAAGACTGGTGTGATGGCTCAAATACAGTATTGTGCCTTGTTTAGAAGATAAGTGCCATTAGTTTTCTAAGTGATCAGATCAAAATTTTTACCTAGCGGGTGATAAACAGGCAAACAAAAATCCCATTGAAGAAAGAACCCAAGTCATATCTAGGGAATCGAAGTTGGGTTATTGAGACACAAAAGTGCAAAAACAATGCACGAAAAAACACTGAAAACCCTTTTGGTGTCAAATTTTGCACACACACCACTCACATTTTCTTCATAAATTGTATCAATCTGGATTATATAATTTCTCTCTCTCTCTTTCTGATCATCTCTAGCTGAGAAAGTGACGTCACTGGGTAAGGATTGGCACAAGTTCTGTCTGAAGTGCGAGCGTTGCAGTAAGACTCTGACAGCAGGCGGCCATGCTGAGGTGAGTGAATGAGAGCTACAGATCGCACACTAACCCTCTGCAGCCTAACGGGGGAAACTCAAACTCCCAACAGCCGAGTATTGACTTTATGACACTGACTGAACGTTTCCATCAGAAGGTCAGCAGTTCTATTTGAAGAGTCAAGCAATCGGATTGAATCCAATGTCACATGGTATTTTGTGTTTTTATGTCTTGCTTGCACATTCTTTTCTTTCTCGTAGCACGCCACACACAATTTGTACCCCTTTTCTGTTTCAGAGAGCTGTGTGTTATGCAACACAATAAAATGTTTGAGGTCCCATTATGCTAGTATTTAATGATTGGCTGAAAGGTTTTCATGTTCTCCTGTTTGCGAGACTGCTCTACGACGTGAAATTGCGCATGACCTTTACAACATCATATTACATCACTCTGTGATTGGAATGGCAGCAGAGGAAGCAGTGATCTTTTACAGACTCATTATGTCCATCAACATAAGTTTTGGATTCCAACATATTGCTTTGATAGGTCATCCTTTAGCATTAAAAAAGCCATTAGTGGTGTCTGTTTACGATACATACATTTTTATAATGTTCAGAGTGTCAGAAAGAGAAACATCTTAATTTCACTACAAGATGAATTTTCTTCTTAATCTCTGTGTAAGCATATTAACATCCTCAACACATGCATCAGACTAATTCTGGATGAAGGTCAGGTTGCCACAGTAAAGTTATTATTTCTATTGGGTATTTCACATGGGTTAAAACGGGTCAGGAACCATTTTTAACCAAAGAGCCATTTTTCCAGTTTTGGTTCATTCATTTTTGAAAAAAAAAAATATATATATATATATATAAAATAATAACTCAACAACAGTGAAACAAACGAAACAGTGCATACATCTGGGGCTCCAAAAAATGATTTCCACAACTTATAAACAATTTACAGGTTATTAGGCCTCCATCCAATTAAACATAATTATATCTAACATATAACAATGAAAAAAGTGCACGTTCCTATAGTAGTGATACTCACAAAATACTGCATATGTAGCTTCTGACTTTGCATTAGGTATGTTAGATTTCTTGAAATGCTGCAGCCTGATCTGCGAAAGTCTGACATCGGAGTACCGCGAGAACATTTCGGAAGCACACGGAGCTCTGCTCTCGCGGCACTTTGATGTCATAAGGTGACCGGTCTGCGCAACACCTCATGAAAGCAAACATAACTAGCCTCTTGCTAATAGCTTTGTAGTTCGGTTCGTAAGTGGACAAGACATTTACATACGGCATTGAAACTCCTCTCTCAACCTTGACAGCTGTATGTATGGACTTCATATGGTTCATATGGAAAAAGTCTGCTTACAAGGATATGAGGAGTTAAACACAGCGCATCTACACTGACGCGTCGCAGTTTCCTTCCATCTGCTCACCGGATAGTTTGCTGCATGGTTTGTTTTAAAAACTGTTTACATGTGATTATATCGAGGCACGAGTTCTGTATCATATGCCACAGAGAGCCGTAACTTTCGATAAAAGCATGACGCTCGCTCTTCCAAACTCGTCGCGCTCTGGGTAGCTGGAATCTGGGCTGCGGGTGCGAGAGGTTACCATAGAAACGTTGTTTGCCGTGTATTGGCCAGGACAACCTGTACAACCTGAAATATTCATATGTGTTATGGTGTTTTGTAACGATAAAATGTTGGTGAAGCGTAAGACACCTGGCGAGCCACATGATTCTTGAAAATAGCCACGTGTGGCTCGCGAGACATAGGTTCCCGACCACTGGATCAACCTTTAACAATAACTGTGACTGTTTGGCCATTTAATAGAAGTGCCCATGTGTTACTTGTGTTACAGTTTGCACATCTAATTATAAGATACAATATTATAAAAATAAAAAAAATATTGAAATAAAAATAATGTTTAGCAAATTCATGGCTGTCTTATTCTTATTAGTATGATTGAAATACTATCATCACTATGATCTCTTTTTATTATAAATAGTATTGCAAATCGGTTGACCACTGTGGTGTATGTTTCTACTCAAGATCATTGTGGTGCACTGTTGATTGTCAGCAGACCCACACACTGTTTTCCACATACAGTAAAACCTCAGTATTTGGTCACTATAGACAGTAGACACAAGACTTTACTTTACTGTCAGACATAGTAAGTATCTAAAGATGATGATCTCTAAGTGTCCTTTATGTGTTCTGGCAGGGCAAGGGTATGAACGTTTTACATCAAGTAGAGTGGAAAGAGACGGGGTTTGGATTTTGTTTCCAGAATAAAGTAGTTGAAGGTTCTGGGAAAAGTTTGGAAAAATAATCTATAAGAGAGCTGGAGAGCTGAACTGAAATGGGATCTGATAATCGTGGGTAGTCTCAACCTCAGACATCACTCTCACAAACCTTTCATGTCTGATGCATATTATACACAAAAAAGGGCAATAGATTTCTCAGATTGCCAAACTTCAATCTGATTAGCGGGCTTTACACAATTTTTATCTGCTGTTTGGGAAACAAAGTGGTTTACAGGGTTTTCTACAAAAACATTCACTACACGTATACTCAGATCTCAGGGTTATGAAGTCATATATACAGTACCTGCTCCTATCCAAAAAGTGAATTCATTCATTCTGCTTTTTTGGCTAGTATACTCTGTAAAGTAGACCAGAGTTTATGTGAACGGTTAAAAGTTTGGCTATGTGAGACTGAACTAGATTCGTTTGAGAAATGCTAGAAAACTTCCCTGTAGTTTTCTGGAAGAACTATAAACTGACTAAACCACACCAGATCAACCAAATCTCTGTAAGCATGTGGACTTTTTCTATAACATTTCATGGTATTGACATTATCGGGTTCACTGATGATCAATGTCATCACTGACAACATCAGGGTTTCCAATTATGGTCATGGGAATTAAGGTGTCTGCAAAGCTTTGTTGGAATGTGTGGCTCATTACACATTTTTCTTCGTGCACACCTCTGAACTGGCATGAGGCCACTATTCTTAGTCTCTTCCGTTTCTTTATCCTGCCCCGTGCAGCTGTAACGGTCACACAGCTGCCCTCTGACGGTTCCCATGACAACACTTTCCCGCCATTGGCCCTGACCGAAGGGCTCTGGGAGGACCTGCCATTAAAATATATTCTGTCTTCCATATCCTATGTACAAATATAGACAAACAAAGATGCATGCTTGAAATGTTTTGTACACACGCACTGTGTCTGAGTAACTGTTGTGAGTATTATCAGGGAAGGGAAGTTTA
The DNA here is from genome assembly GCF_024868665.1 of Triplophysa rosa. Classification (NCBI taxonomy): domain Eukaryota; kingdom Metazoa; phylum Chordata; class Actinopteri; order Cypriniformes; family Nemacheilidae; genus Triplophysa; species Triplophysa rosa. Next base: position 10,550,872 of record NC_079899.1, read on the forward strand.
CTGGGCTGTGCCAAGGGATAACAGCTCAGTCTGTGACATTTAGTAACCAATTCACCGTTAGATGATTATCCCATAATAAATATAGATGGAAAGAGGGCAATGTATTCTTGCATTATATGTATTAACTGTCATAGGACAGAATGGTAAAGTAATGACCATGCCTTCTGTTTTTTTATAGCATGATGGGAAACCGTACTGCCACAAGCCATGCTATGCTGCCCTCTTTGGGCCAAAAGGTGAGCTTAGCTAATGTCGTCCAAAGTCATGAACTGTGTGTACTGTTTCCCATGCTCTTTTTTTGTTAATGCAATAAATAATTTATGACATTGATGTTTTTAATCAAGGCATGCAAAATACACTGTAAAATAATTTAGTAAGCTACAAAACAAACTTAGAGCGCCCTCTGCTGGCTATTTTACAACTTTAAGACAGCATCACAAATAGATTTTTTTTGTATCATTCACAAACAACTTTTTCACATTGGAGATAATGTATTTATCACAATAACTGTTCGCAGAACATACTGTATGATGAGGATGGCAAATTTGTATAATTGTGAATGGTGGTGAGACATCATCGTGATGTTCTTTTGTATTATTATTTTAGGTGTGAACATTGGAGGTGCGGGCTCTTATGTGTATGAAGCTCCCACTAGCACTACACCACCCGCATCCACTGTGGACTCGGCACCAAAACCTCAAGAAAAGGGGGTCCCAGCACTGTCCAAGCAACCTTCTAAAGGTAAAACGAAAAAGACCATTCATGCCTAGCCAAGCTGAATCTCTAATGCCGTTGAGATATTGGTTTTCTTATCTAAGATTAATCTTACCACTGGGGTCCTCCTGATTACCCTTTCAGGGGTTTATTTATTTTGGGGGTCTTTATACAACAAAAAATGGTTTAGCTACAAGACAGGAATTGTAATAATATTAAAATGAAAATGACAAATTTATGTTGAATGAATTTGCAATCTAAGTAGATCTATAGATTAGTTAAGCTTCTTCATCCTGATATTTATATCTATTGGGGATTTATTGTTTGTCCGATCAAGTGTGACTACTGTAAATGACAAATTGAAATGCACAATTTCAGAGAGTCCAATTAGATTTTTTGACCTTTTATTATTTTATTTAAAATGTTTTGCAATGCGACATTAACACTAAAGCATTCCTAAACCGTTCTGTATGCACCTGTCCTTTCAGCTGGTAGCATCACCACCTTTTCTGGAGAAGCCAATCTGTGTCCCAGATGCAACAAGAAAGTCTATTTTGGTATGCACCTCTTTCAGACTGTAGACTTTTATTTAATAATGGCAGCAAATGCAGTAGTGCTTACAGAACGACATGTCTTGTTACTTGCACATGGCAGCTGAGAAGGTGACATCACTGGGGAAAGACTGGCATCGGCCGTGTCTGCGCTGTGAGAGATGCAGTAAGACACTGGCAGCAGGCAGCCACGCAGAGGTGAGTGAGAAATGAAAGCTGTAATTCTCAAATTAATGTATTCCTGAAATAAAAGAAAATGCCTGTATTAGCTTACTGCATATTTATTCGTATAAATATTTTTTTATTATTTGTTATAGCATGACGGTCATCCCTACTGCCAAAAACCATGTTACGCTGTCCTATTTGGTCCTAAAGGTACTGTTATGTTTGTAACTCTAGGTGGAGCTATAAGACAGTTTTGTAGTTTTTATTTGAAATGCTCATGTTTTGACATTCGTTCTTTGTTAGCATTAAAGATAAACAATTATGCATTTTTATATGAAATTGCATGTCTCATTTAAATAGAAAAGTTGGTGTTGTATTCTCACATTGGTGCCTAATAATTCAAATTCAAATCATTTTCATGCAATATTTGATTACTTTATATTTTTACTTGTCTTTCTAACCTAATGTGATTAAAATCTAAAGTATGATTCATGTAATTTATTTATTCCATTTACAGGTGTAAACACTGGTGGTGTTGGCAGCTACGTCTATGACAAGGAGGTCAACGCCGAGGCTCAGCCTTGATTTTCAGCCCTTCCGAATTCTCAACATTACTCTAATCACATCCACTTTCAACCTCACTCACTTTCACATATTTCCCACATCTCGTCTTTATCACGAATGATGTGCCAGCCCGGTTCTGCCTGCAGAAAAGTGATGCCACATACTGAAACCATGCCCTTTTCCCTGATCTCCAAATGTACCCCGAAAGACATTTTGACTGACATGATGTACAGTATACAATGTGATCACATCTAACTTAACCCGTGTCTTTTTTTGGAAGTTTATGTAAATGTATGTCTGTATTATTTATGTATAATCAGTGTTTCCCTAAATTGAAACAAAGTTGTAGCTCCTCTACAAGAGGAATTCAGGATCCATTCTGACAATACTGCATGTACAGTAGAACATACGTCCCTGTTCACACATAAAACAACAGAAGTTCAAAAGGAGCTTTGTTTTCCGTTTGAATTGTTTGCCGGCAGGGAGATTAATGTCACCTCAGAGTCTCAGTGCAGGTGAGGTTCAGGAGCACATCACCATAAATCTCAACAAAAATTCTCAAATCCAGATTTACTTTTTGGCAATATGGCAACATTCCTACGCTAAAACATTTTTTAAAGAGATGGTCTGCAAGATGTATTGCAGACAGTAAAGTAAAAGGCCAGGCTCTTATTATTGTTCAGAAGAGGACAAGCTTCTTTATGAGGTAGCTAGCTAATTTTCGCAGGGATTGATAGGTATGGGAGTGTATGTGATTGATGTTTGGTGAATAAGTGGCTGCAGCTAATATTTATGATGCCAGTCTAGTACCATTACTTAACGCATGGAATCAGATTAAGGAGAAAAGCATATTAATATGCTCTTGTATTGTTTTGTATTCTTTTAGATGAACCCCAGTTTCTCAGTGGTGAAACTGAAGTATTATATTTCCCAGTAGGACTTCAGCTTGTATTAAATTCAACCACATTCTTACTGAATGGGTTTTTGTATTCTATGACTGTTTTTGCTGTTATACTAATTTCTTTGCTGTATCAGGCTTTTGTTCTTTTGATAACTTTCTTTTGAAAAGAGAGCCTGACCTTGAGTCCCGCTGCTTCTGTCTGTGTAATCTCACATTAAAGTTTGGAAGATTTGGAGGTCTTTGTGTTACATTTACTTTGTATATTTACGTTCACAGAAACACATCTTGGTGCTGAATTGTTTCAATAAAGTGATCTTTCTAGTATTACCACAATCACAAAATATTTATTTTGGTGACTACTTATGAAGTGTTGGTAATTTCAATGGATAGTTCACCCAAAAATCGGTCTTTCTCCTCGGTGGATATTGTGAAAAACGTTGGCCTCATTGACTTTCCTTGCATGGACACAAAACCACAGCGGAAAGTCATACAGGTTTGTAATGGTATGAGGGTGAGTAAATTATTTACTCATTTTAAGTATTGGGTAATCTTGTATTTCCTATTTAAGTTAAGCATGCTGGTATTTATATGTACTCTAACATTAACTAAAAAAACTTGATTTGCTTTTGCTCTGAGCATAAAAAGGATTAAAGTTACAAAGAGAGGGTTAAAGATCTAATACTCTCCTCAAGGTTTCTTTGTGCATGAGACATGATTGACTGCTAGAATTGCAAAAAAAATATGTGCGGATAACAATGTCACCTACTGGTTAAAATGTCATAATATGGAAAGACACCACTCCCAAAATCCAAGTGGCCTGCTCAGTTACATTATAAGTAATTTAAAACAATAGATGGCTAGGTCTTGATCATCCACAGCAAAAGTAAAGATTTTCTTTACAGATATACTGTATATGCTGAGAGGGCTGTACAATGAAAACTCAATTCATTTTTGAGATGGAGTGACCAATTTACTTGACAACTCACTTACATCACACATTCAGCTTGCATCTTAAGTATGATGCTTTAAAACCTACAAGTCTGTAAAATATGTAGTAAATAAAAAAGGGTTCTTTCAAAACTTTATTATGTAACACTGTTTTTGCAATTGACAATTTATGTAATGCAGCTTCCATATTTGGTAAGGACTTGTTGCGATTATCTCTAAAATTGACCAGATGGTGACTTCTGCAATGCAAAAGGGGTGGAGGGATACACTTCCGGTCCATTACTGAATGCCTTTAAATCATTGAACCCTGTCTCTGGAAACATACTGTTCATGGAATCTGTGCTGTATTCTGCCTCTGACGAAGTATTCCTGACTTCAGACATTCAATTCAATTCAATTTTATTTATATAGCGCTTTTCACAATGTGCATTGTTCCAAAGCAGCTTTACAGGAGCAAATAAGAAAAACACAGAAAGGTAAAACACAGTACAGTGCATGGTGTTTATAGACCAAGCAAGATCATTATAATAAATAATATCTAATAAATAAATGAATAAATAAATAAATGCAGTCTCCCGGTGAGCAAGCCAACACTGCACTGCTGTGGCGAGGAACCCAAACAAACTCCAATGATGACATAAACTTTCACAAATGTGAACACACACATAGTAGTGATATAGATGGCCAAACTGGCAATATGATCTGGCCAGATAGAGCAGGATTAGATTCAAAGAAGTCCAGATGTATCTGTACAGGAGGGTCTGCTGAAATGAGTGTCCAAGAGAGATGAAAGAGAGTTGACGCAGATCTGAATGTAATCCTTCTGACACAGAGAAATCAGATTGCAAATTTCGCCTCTCTGAGTTGTTGAAATAAAATCAATAATGAAAAAGTTTACTAGTAGTTTTTACAGGTAAATTGGTCAGATATTCTTAATCATTTTCAACGACTGAAAGTGTAATTCTAAAACGTGTGAGTCATTTCCGTAATAACATAAGTGCAGTTTATACATTACCATTTGTTATTTTATTTAAATTATATTTACTGTATTTAATCTGGTTGACTTTTACATTTATCCACTAGATGGCCAGTGCGTTACAGTATCCATGTTCTAAATGTGGTTCATCATCACATTACCCATCAATAAAGAGCAGACCCATGGGCGGCACCGGGCATAAACGCGGTTGTGGCGGGGGTTGGGGGCTTGGAGTGAGTATTTTTACATCTATTCTTTACATTATCTTTCATCCTGCTCTGAATGAGTGTTTGCTTAGTCTAATTCCAGAAATAGAGTTTTTCCTATACAGTAAAAAACTGATGTGCCCACCATGAACTTAAATAAAGAGATGATGGTGTGTATCAGTTATAACACTAAATTAAAGCCAAAATGAAATAAAATAAGATATCCGTTACATCAAATTTGCCTCATTTTTTAGTTTCTGATGCAGCTGAGAAAAACCCTAGATGCTAATGGTATTTCTATTATAATCTGTAATCTCTCTTAAAGAGCCTGAATTGGAAGTCGGCAAAGTTCAGCATTCATCAGATGCTACAGAATAAAATAAAATAAAGATATTTAAATTGATCTGCTGTTATTTGGCTCCGAGAGGATTCTTATTTGTGACCAGGATTGTTCCAATTTATGAAAGAAATTCCACAAGCATTATTTTTTAACTTTTTAATAAGTGATATATTTAAATACACACAGTTCTGCCAAACTTTGTCCTGTTGAAACTACATACTGAACGTAAGTGTTGTAAATTATTAAATCATTAAAAGTAAAGATGTGTGAATGTAATGTTTGCATTTAGTTAAATATTGATTACTCTCTATGATGTGGTTGAGCATTTCTAGATTGTGGCCATTTCAGTCAAGTGTCTGTTGAATTTCAACAAAATTAAACCTCAGGACTGACAAAGTCATCCAACAGCAATGTGAAAGACTGACAGCATGACAAGAGAAATGAAAACTGTGATAAAAACAAGGTTATCACATAAAAAAAGAAATGTTGAACTTTTCCTAAATACATGTACAAATATCACTGTTATATTGCAAGTTAAAAGTGAATTTGAACTGCTTTTCTTTTCTATTTGAGGTCAATACAGGAAAATACAGAGCATTTTTGTGATATTTTGACCTGTTTCTCCAGTTTTCATTCTCCAAATAAATACAAATAGAAACAATATTTTTATTAGAAATTTGGGAGAAATATTGTTAGTAGTTGACAGAATGAAACAAAAATGATCATTTTCCTGAACACATACTGTACCTTTAAATAGTGAATTAATAAAAACTGAAAATAATTTTGAAATATCTTAATTTTTTCCACAGCTGTGTATTAATATAATTGAACCGCTGATAGCACAATCAATATCTCTGCCCCTCTCTATTATTGTAACCCATAGCAACACCCTCAGTATTTACCTGCCTAGATGACTGATTTTATTGTCTTCTAATAAATAGTCCAAAGTCTCAGTCATTTCTCTTTATTCCTCTTGTAATGGTACACAGATGTGTTTTAACCACCACTGGCCTGTAAACACTTTGCATTTATTAGTCTCATCTCTCTCTCCTAGTTCAACATTGATGCCACACATGTTCTTGAGATTTTAAAGTTGATGCATCATGGGAAATCCCGTTCCTTTACTCTTTTCACTTAAGGCTTCAGGGGGTAAATCGTTAGTTGCATTCTGAGCTGTGAGGCTTGATTTTCATAATGTTACTGCAATAAAGGAGACCAGGATGGAAGCCCTTATATCCTACGAGAGACCAGACTTTATTAGTTAAACAATACACACAACATCTCATGTTTCTGCTGTCACCACGAAAATGTGATCGGTCTGCACATGTGCGCCGGATGATGCAACATTTCGGACCGATGAATCCTGCCAAAGACCTGTTTAGATCTGCATGAATTTACATGCCAGGTTGGTTTATGGTGGTTACAGATGGTTTACAACAGATCACATTCATGCTTTTCACAAAACATTGCTGGTTAAGCTGGCTAACCTTGTTAATGTTAAGACATTCTTGAGTCTTTACCACGTCCAAAACGCAGCATGCTGGTGGTGAGCTGTACACTCTAAAAAATGTTGGGTTATTTCAACCCATCGTTGAGTCAAATATGGAAAAACCCAATGTTTGGGTTAAAATAACCCAGAATATGGTTGTATTTGACCCAACAGAAGACGATGTGCCCTATAGTACACCCGGCGCAATGCGGTGCAAGGAGCAGCGCAAGTGTTTTTGCTAGTTTCAGCCCGACGAAAATTCAAATTTTCCCGTCCTGCGCCACGTTGTCTAAATAGCAAATGCATTTGCGCTCATTTGTGCGCCCATGGGCGTGCTGGTCTAAAAAAGAGGTGTTTTCAAGTGCGTTTCTATTTTGAGGAACTGAAAATAGACTGCGCCATAGACCAACTCAAACCTGGTCTAAAGTCTAAGTCAATGGCGCAATCTTTTGTAAAGAGCCCGTTAGTAGAAAATGCGCCTCTAGGCGGGTCCACAACGCGCGTTCACTTTACTTGTCACACAGAGGGAAGGGTATAAAGGTATTTCAGTAGCAAAACTTGAGAGCTTGTACATCTTAAATTGAAAACTTGTAAATTAAGTATTTGTACATGTATGCTAAAATGTACACTCGCAGCCCCAATGTGAAAACCCGTAAAGTAAATATCTGAAGTTGAATGTCGAGATTTGCACCTGTAAACAATAATCACAAACCTGTGTTCTGAGTTTAAAGCTGCAGACAAATAGACCCAAATGTATAAAATGGCATTTGCAAAAATAAATCGACAGGCACAAATGTGTAGTGCACATTTGTACTTACTCATAGATTCAGATTCGCAGTGCAACCACAAATAGGCGTCTACAACCTCTCAAACCTGTCACTGCAGTTTCAAATCTTCCCGCCTTGACTTTTGCTACTACTTAACGCGATAAACCCGTTGCAAAACTAACTTGTGCATTTGAAAGCTCAGAGGCGAGAGAAAGAACGGCATTTGATGACGTCATGTGGCTGAGCCACACCGCCCCCTAATGGTTGGGAAAATCACAATAGGGACAACCTGTGTAGACCATGCGCCCGGGCGTGCCGACCGTTTTCCCGCAGTTAAACTACCAAAAGTGGATTCGGACACGCCCTGAGTGCGCCATGCGGTTTAGACCATGCGCTTAGATCTTTAAAATAGGGCCCTATGTCTGTCTTTTCTCAAACTGGAATCATTTGACTGTAGGCAAATTAAGGAAGTATGTTTTTTTACATTTAGCAAACAATGCATTTACATTGGATACCGGGTTTTGCAAAAGGTTGTAATCAGAGAACAAATCGTACAAACTACACTGAAAAAAATAACTTGTAGAATTTACTTAATAAAATCCTTGTAACAATTTGCACGAAATTTTTGTAAGTAAAATTTGTTGCTATAATTCAAGTACAACTTACTAACCAGAATAAAGTAAATTCTACTTATTGAATACATTTAGTTTTTGTTAAAATATCAAGTAAATGTTACTTAAAGTAAACAAAAAAAATTACACTGAACAAAAATCATGTGTCTAACTCAAACTTCACGGATCACTTACTTTCATATTGAAATATACTATTTTTTTACAACATAGATGGTCAAGTAAGAAGAGACTGGTGGTCTCTGTACTGACGTTAGCACAGTTAATGTTTAATAAGTGAAACACACTTCATGACTATTATCGTGCCTCCCTCAGCCTAGGCACAAGCACCGCTCTTCTGAACAACGGTAACAACTTAAAAAACCCAAACTAAAAAAAAAATGCCAAAGCTCTCCTAAATCTGAAGGATAAATCAACAAAACACAAGAACAAGTCTTTCCTTTTACTAAAAAGCACTTAAAATGACAGTTAATCTTGAAAATGAATCTCCGAATGCAGTCAGATACAAAGCATGCTGGGAACTACAGATCAACTGCCAAAGTAGTTATATCTACAAAAATTATTTATGTAGTCTTAACACAAAATAAATATGTAAACTTAATTTGACCAATTTAAATGGGTTTAACATAATAAAATTTAGTTGGATTTACTTACTAATTTGTAATTTTTTTTAAATCGAAACAACCAAAATTAGTAGATTTTATTCCCAAGATTTTTACGTTATTTTAACAATTTTTTTTGTTAAAAACAGGAACATAATTATATGAAGTATATTTTAATCATTTCTTTCATAAAATCTACTAAGGCACATAATCATTTTTTTCAGTGTATACCACGTCTCTTAATGTATGTGTGTGTCTCATTTTCTGTGAGAGTTCATTCCATTGTTGAGTTGAGTCAAATACGTATCTGTCCTGCGTTAGAAAGCAGAAAAAAAGTTTTCATAAGCAGTCAAAGCAGATAGGGTATTTTCTGGTAGTTTCTGACTGTCAATCTCTATTGGAGCCTGCTTAAAACCGATACTGACCGATTTTAGATATAGCACGTCTAAGACTATGAAAGCATCCAACAAACTTTCACTGGGACGTGAACACGTTTGAACAACAATTGCTTTATAGATTCTAGCTGTACCAGCATTTACTTTATGGAGGAAAAGCAGAAAAGGCAAAAGGCAGAAGAAGCAAATCTGAGGATAAGGAGTGGGTGCCCGTGACCAAGCTTGGTCGTCTGGTAAAGGACTTGTGCAAACAGTGCAATTTTCGTCTTTCAGGTAAAAAAGACAAAGGTTTTTGGACTGAACTGCACCTGTTGTGAATCCCCTTTTTGTTTTACTTTACAATAATAATTTATACCAGGTGAAGTAAACCTGTTTTGCTTCATTTAACCTTAACTAAAGGCGTCTTTACACAGGTGAGTTAAGGCGTGTCTGTGGCGGATTAAATTTCTGTGTAAAGACGCAATGCCGCACGAAAGCCGATCTAAAATATGCCGCCTCTGACCCTCCTCAGACCCTAGTATCAAAGGCGACTCTGATGCGGCTCAGGTTTAGTGTAAATGAAGGCGCATTAAAGCCACTCTAAACTACGTCATTGTCATGTCAGCAGAAAGTGAGAGAGTGAAGATGAAGCCAAAAACACACAGCCACATTTGTTTTAGGCTAATAATAACGATGCAGGTTTTTTGCAGGATGTAAATTTTGAGACCGTTTTCAGCCATTAAAATAGTTTAGATTAGTTTTTAATGGCAAATTACATTTATTCGTTTCTTTTTAAAGTTAATTTAGAAAAATGTTTGGAGTATGATTGTTTGTGACTCAGGCCAGGCATGCAGATTTTTTATTTGAACTCATGACATTGTTTAAATTCCTCCTTAATCTCCTCTCTTTCGTGGAAAAAAACATCCGGTACGTGTGACACAATCACATGCAGACATGTTTTACTGTGCGTCTCAAACTACTTCAAATATTAGGTTTGTCGGACATTATGCAGTGTCGCAGAGTTATTTGAAAAGCTCTCGTGTTACTTAAGCAGATGGGTCTCCGCAACACACGCATGAAGTCGAACACATAATAAATCACAAACTTAACATTGTGTTGTGATGAGAGAGTTTGTGCTTTTCTTACCGTTTACCTCAAAACAGTCGCAGCATAATAATGTAAGTGTGCTTCGGTCCAGATCGTAAAGTGAGGACAGTAGCGCTTGTGCACAGATGCCCGGCCCTAGGAGCGTAAATTATTTGGGTCTTGTCGGGCTAGGATTGAAATGCAGGATTTTGTCTTTATATTTCCAGACGCATCTCATTGAGGACAATATTTCATACACGAAAACAATCTGGTAACATTTGTTGTAACATCGGAACTGTTAATTTACCTGGTCGACAGTGACTTTGTGGCTCTTTAAAACAACTTTTGGCATCTTTCAATATGCGGTGAGGTGCCCGAGAGTGTTTGTTAGCTAGGAAAATCATTTAAAATGTTGCATTTATAGCCTATTATTTGCTTTTATCCTAAAGTATGCATTGTTATTATTAGTGTCAGTATATATATATATATTGAGTTTATATTGTTTAATTTAAGATATTATTTCATCAGCATATTGTTAGAACTGTGCTTTTGTGGTTATGTTAAGCATTATTTTGCATTATTTTAATTCCTGTGTAAATGCATTTATGCCGCTTTAGAGCTGCATTAACGCTCTGCGTAAATACTCATTTTCATGGTTTTAAGCCGCTTCAGATTCGGTTTCTGTGCCGCCTTTGCTGTGTAAAGATGACATAATTATGTGACATTTCTGCCCTTCCGCAGGTTTCCCTCCATCTTTCCCTTCCTTTGTCACTGAACTTCCTGTTATGTGTTTAACCATCAGAAAACTGGGCTCAATTCCCACCATTAATCCAACCCAGACTCTTTTCCATTTCTATAATCTTTTAGTTTGTTCTCATTCTGTTACTCTCCTCAGGGACTACAGAACCGAAACACACACAGTTGTGCACAGAAATGCCAGATTGATTCAGACACACTAATAGAGACAAACCGAAGTTCAGAGATTTTTTTTCTTTTAACACATCTGTATTTTTGTCAAGTAGCCTCAAATCCCGGAAGGACATCGTTGAGGCCAAAAACAGTTGCCTGCACTGCAGCCAAAGCAACAACACCCTACCAATGTGAGAACATTGTACATGATTGCTTACCCTTCTATAACCCTTCTATGAAAACGTAAGACAAAGACAGAATAAACATTTAAATAGGTTCTGATTTCAAACGAAATATTCCATGGATTGTTCCAATATCCTTATATTGACTTGTTTATGTTTGCTCCTGTTAATGTACAATAGACCAGTGGTTCTCAAATGGGGGTACGCGTACCCCCAGGGGTACTTTGGGGTACTGCAGGGGGTACGTGAGAGAAACTGTCATTTAGGAAAAAATAATGAAAATCAATAAATTATGACAATAGTATTTTTATATGAAATTAGGACTACACAAAGATGCATTAAAAATAAATTCATACATTTAAAACGCATTTCAATTTATTAGTTATTTATTGAGACCCGGACCCGGAATCAGGAGCAGTGTCTGGGCGCGAAATAATGTAAGTTAGGAGAGGTCGCGATAAAATGGACAGGTGGCTTCTTAAAAGAGGACAAGCTCCTCCAACAGAAGACGATCATGCTAAAAAGAAGAAGAAAAAAAAACAGAGCCTCAAAAATACCACCAGTTTCGTAATGAAGACATAGGGATGGGATTTACATCTACTTCAAATAACCCTCCCTCAGAACTGTGCTTTTTATGCGGTGAGCTGTTAGCTAACAGCGCAATGAAGCCAGCTCATCTTCAACGGTATCTCCGGACTAAACACCCAAATCAGGTCGGGAACTCACTGGAGTTTTTCAGAAGAAAATTTCATGAATTTACATGATGCCAAGAGAACATGAAAAAAGCCACAAGTGCATCAGCAAAAGCACTTGAAGCATCATACGAGTTTTTCAAACTGTTGAAAAATGATGATCACAATAAACTTTACTTAACTAAAAAACACTGATTTACCTTTAACTGTTATACCTAATACTTAAGAGATTTACATAGTTGCGTAAAGCTACATACAGAAATGTTTATAAGCAATAAACCTGCTCGGGGGCATCAGATATAATAACGTCTGACTCTCATTTCACCGTATTTTAAAGCAAAATGTTGTTGTCTGGTCAAGGGGTACTTGGCTTGAAAAAATCATAAAAAGGGGTACTTAAGCCAAAAAAGTTTGAGAACCACTGCAATAGACCATGCAGATATATTTTAGCTCTTTAAAGGGACCGTTCACCCAAAAATGAAAATTCTGTCATCATTTACTCACCCTCAGGTTGTTCCAAACCTGTATAAATTTCTTTGTTCTGCTTAACACAGAGGAAGATATTTCAAAGAATGTCAGTAACAAACAGATCTCATCCCCCATTTACTGCCATAGTAGGGAAAATGTGTCACAGCTCTGTCCTTCCTATCATGAGGTTTCTGGTCTGTGGACAGAGCTGTGACAGTGCCATGTCTTTTGTGCTTGTTTTGTTATGTGTGGAAGACACGTGGCCATTGTTGTCACTTTCGCCGCGTGTCATCCTGTCTTGTCTCTCAGCCCCGCCTCCTGTCTCCCGTAAAATTACCTTGAGTGTTAATCCCTGTCACCTGTCCGTCACCTCCCGTGTGTAATTATCCTTCGTTACTTGTCCCTTATATAATGTCCCTTTGTTCTCTGTCTGTTGCCGGTTTGTTGTCAAACACGTTGTCTACGCATAATCGTGTCCTTGTTTATAGTAAGTCTTATCCTAGTCTGGTGTCACTCGTTCCCTCCTGTTTATTCCCCCACGTGGGAAGTGTTTATTTTGTGTTTTTTTGTATCTTTACCTGTTTTCCCACTTGTGGGATTTTGTTTTATGTGTTTTGTTTATTTAAATAAATACCTTTCTGTTGTATCTCTCGTCTGCAATTGGGTTCTGTCATTACGTTTTGTGACAAAATGAGTACTATGGCAGTAAATGGGGGATGAGATCTGTTTGGTTACTAACTTTCTTCAAAATAGCTTCGTTTGTAAAAACGTACACTGTAAAAAAACTGTAATTTTACTGTATTTACTGAATTTTCACTTTTTGAAAATGCGGTAAAATTTCAAATTATAGAAACAGACGACACATTTACAAGTTGGATGTAAAACAACATTAAAATATATGTCATTTAACTTTAAATTTTTTTCTGGTGCCCCAGCTAACCGAATATTACCGCTTTTACCATTTTTTCACAGTGTACTGTATGGTTTTTCAAAACCTCAAATACTAACTATAAAACTTTGCCACATGACTAGTTCCTCGCCATTCGGAACTGAACAATACATCAGCTCATGTGGTTTATTAAGACATGCTAGTACTTTCTTAAGGTCATCGGTATTTGATATTGAAGAACAAGACCAAGCAACACCTGGGGACCAGAATATCATAGAAACATAGGTAAGGCCATAGGTAACAGCATCCTAGCAACCACACAACAATGCACTAAAAACCACCCAAAACACATTAACATTGTGAACACTGATGATAACTTAGCAATGCAGTGGTGAGTTTTGTTCAGACAAGGTTCATCAGAAATGAGACGGTTTATCTTTTTCTCAGTCGAGCTCAGTAGAAGCACTATAGATATACTGAGGCTCAACTGGAAGAGAGTCAAAGGTTGATGTGCAGACTGGAATATGCCCAGTTTCCTGCAATAGATAAAGCAGCTGCTCTGCTATTCTTTGACTTGGCTGAATTCTTCAGTGGTCTGAATGAGTTCCCACATAAACCCACCAGAGTAGCCCTTCGGTCCAACTCTTCCCTCTGGGAAAACATTTTCTCTGTGCTTTCCTTTTCACGTCTGCAGAGCGAATCAGCATTTGTTTGTCTTGAGCAGCCGTTTCCATGGAGACCGAAGGTTCTCAGACATTCAGCATTCCAGACTATTTCTTCTGATATTTTTCTCGATGATAGAGCAGACATGTTAAATCAAATCCTTCATTTCCCTCTGTTGAGAAAGACTTGTGTTATTAATCAGGGACGCTGTGTGCACTAAGGAAAGTGAGAGGTCCTTCTAATTTTAAAAGACGAATGAGGCCTTAAAATGTTGACCGCTAGAAAGTTACTTTGATCCGTTAGTGTAAGCTAACCTGTTATTAGCACTTGATTAGCAACTGAAACAGCAGCCAATAGAAATACAGAACAGACGATGCCAAAACCTGTGAACTCCCAATCGAACCACATTTGATTGATTTAAGCCATGCAGAAAACAACGCCCAATCAGAGCTCAGTCCATTGGGCTAGAGTTAGAGATGATGGTTGTAGAAAATAATCCACAGTTTGAAAACAATCTCTGGTTAAAGGGACAGTTCACCCAAAACTGAAAATTCTGTCATCAAGTTGTTCCAAACACATATTCATTTTTTTCTGCAGAAAACAAAGAAATACATTTTAAGGAATGTTTCAAAACGTTCTGGGGAACCACTAGAAAAATTTACAATGGTGGTCAGAACTCTTTGGTTTCCCACATTCTTCAAAGTATCTTCTTTTGTGTTCAGCAGAACAAATAAATGTATATAAGTTTGGAACAACTCGAGGGTGTGTACATAATGACAGAATTGTCATGTTCGGGTTAACTATTCGTTTAGATCACTACTGTTTTAAGTGGGGATAAAACTTAAACAATAAAACTCAAAAGAAATTACTTTTCACACACATAATCTATTGTCACTAAAAATATGATGTATTACTAGAAAAGTTTGAAGACAAATTTAAAGATTCATCTTCGTAATCCTAAACTGCTCCAGACATGCAATTAAATTGCAGGTGATGCCATTTTAAAGACTTGATGTTAGATAAACCTTAATTTTTGGCCTGTTTTACAGCATCAGGCAATCTAATGTGTTTCTCATTCCCGTTCCATAATCCCACAAGGCCATTATTTCATGACATAGATTAACTAGCCGTTTCCACAGTAATGCCATATTTAATGAACTGGTTTTATTGAAACTGCAGTTTTCGCAAACAATAGACCACAGACCCCATAACCTGCAATGATTTCCCCATATTATTCTGCTACATACTGTATAAGACAAAATCTTTTAAGATCCTTATCAGCGTGAATATTTCCATTGTAAACTTCCAAATACTGCATAGATTCGGTTTCCCTTTCCATTACTGGCTTTCTTAAAATACTTTACACTGCAGAAATCAATCAAAACGTTTTATTTTCACCTCAGTGATGATTTTAGCACACAGAGGCTTTTGAAGAAAAGACATTAACATAATAACTTACATCTGTTGACTGCAACATCAAGACATTTCCCTTTGATTGCAAAAGAGCACAATGAATGGGTCAGAGCCAAACACAGCAAAATATAAGACAATGATCGATTCTCCGGGTTTCTCTAAAGGATTTGGAGCAATGGGACATTTTCTTGCTCGCTAGCTGTGATTCTTAAATTGCACATTTTCCATATAAAACCCTTTTAATTCATTCTAGGTTCTGTTAAGGCATGCCAAAATCCTGGCTTGAAATAAAAGTTTTCCAATTCTTCACTCAAAGTTCCTCAATTTCCTTTTTCAGGAAAAATCTGGTTTTCTTTAGAGTGCTGACAGTTTTCTCACTCTATTAGACATGGGTTTACTGTACAAGTAGGTGTTAAAGCCTTAAAAGTTACAGAGTAGGGAATTGATACAGTGTAACAGTGGCAGGTTACCATGGTTACCGTCCATCCGTACACTCGTTTCCTGTCCGCTCTGCTTTATTTCAGCTTGTTACCCCATAATGACATATCCCTCCATCCCTGCGCCAAACTCTCTCCGTTGCAACCGCAGTCATTTCCGTGCTGATAAACTGATTTAATGAAAACTCCAGAGTACACACAAATGGAAACTGCTCTACAATTGCAAGAGCTATGAAGTTCTACTGCAAGTACATGGCGAAGAAAATCCCAAGTTCAAAGCCACACCAAGACACCAATAAACCTGAAGTTTTAGTAATTTCTCATACTGATCTATGCCATGTGCGGCTTGCGGGCCTCGTAATGGAAACCGCGTGGATGTGCTGTCCGCCCCCAAATATCGCGTCTGATTTGTATCAATGGATTTACATTATAGAAGCGTATGGGGTGTCACAGTGGAGTGGATGATTGTAGAACTTTAGTGGAGGAAATCCAGCTATAAACGCACATTTGGGCTCATTCAACCATCTCCAAAATCCTGTGAAATGTAAAGTTTATGTCTCTGGCGTTTTCTTTCCTTTGACAGGGCTTCCGTTGCTTGGTTTTTTAGGTCCATTGAGGCATATGAGAATAATTTTCTCTGCTGTAGAGTAAACCAGAGCCAAAATAAAGTCAGTCGGCTTACTTTGATTTACCTACAGGTATTTCAAAATTACCTATCAAGTGAGTGAACCAAAGACTGGAAAGGTGTGAATGGAAACTTGGCACCGTAAAGAACAGAGGGTGTGTCTGCAGAGACAAGAATTCAATGATTTCACATATTATTGAATTTCTGACTTTCATCAACTTTCTGATGTAATCATCTGCTCTTTGCTTGCAAGAGAGGAAATACTCCAGACAAAAATGCTTCAGGGTTGTTAGGTGTATTTCTTAATGTGTACCTTAATGTTTAAGTGATGTTTTGTCAGAGTTCAGATATCACTACAACTGTTCATGTATTTAAAAAAAGAACTTATGTAGAGTTTGATGTTTAGATGTAAAAGTGTAAAAACATTGCATGAACCTAGTAAATTGTGATAGTGATTTTAATTTTTACTTCAAACATTTATTTTTCATGCATTAATGGAGCTTCAAAAAAGAACAAAAGCACAATTAAAGTATCAGAAAAAAGGCACATACCATTTTACTGTCCTTCTGAAACCTTTTATCTCCATATAATTTTTTTTTGGTCTTAAAGGGGTCATATGGCGTGAATACATGTTTTTCTGTGTCTTTGGTGTGTTTTAAGTTGCCCATGCATGTATTAGACACGTAAAATTGCAAAAATTAAAGTGTCGGAACAAAAGATGCATTCTATCTAAAAGCGAATGCTCACTCGTGTAACCACATCCCCAAAAATCTACGTCAGTTCGTGGTATGATTTGACAAAGACTGCCCAAATGTATACGCAAGTAAGGTGGGGGTACCTGTCAGCTCAATTGCTTTGGAACCTGATGTTCCAAATATGGTAAGAGGCGTCACATTTCCGTCACACGCTTGCAGTATTCGATCATTCACTACGTACTGGTTAACTGGCCAATCATAGCACACCTCGCTTTTCAGAGCGATGAGCTTTGTAAAAAATCTGCGTGTTTCAGAGAGGCGGGGCAAAGAGGAGATACAATCATGCACGGTATGTGGAAAATACGTGTATACACATTGCATCACATCCAAAACAAACGAAAATATTAGTTTTAGCTGTGTCATATGACCCCTTTAAATCATTATTATTATTCACTCTTTATGTTTATCACTAGGTTTTGCAAATATCTAACCAATAAAAAGTATTAAAAAGTGCTTCAATAGGGAAAATGTCACATTTTCATCAACTAACAACTTAAATGTTGGTTTCTTTAAAAAAAGAATATTTTGTGTTTTAATTTTGTGTTTTTGCATCCTTTGTAAAGCTTTTGTCCCTGAACATTCTAAGTGCATGGAAAAGAAACAGTCCATGGCAAAAACATATGGGTTTGGAAGGACATGATGACAGGACATGACATGATTTATTTTTGGGTAAACCAATCCAACATTTTGTTTAACCATAGCAAGTTCTACGAACACGCAGACTTGCAATGCTTCTGCCCATACTGACATCTCTCCAGCGCTCATATCACTTTGTTGTGAATCCTTCTCTGCTTCACAAGACGTTCCCTTAACATTCCCAGAGAAGCCCATTATACTGGAAAAAATCCAGGTTAGCTGAGGTAACAATATCTTGCAAAAGAAATGGAAATTACGCCACATTGTGAAACACGGGTGTTAAATGCGAGCCAAATAATGAACAGCTCAGTGCCATAAACTTTTACTGCTAGTAAATATGGGGATGTGTGAAACTAAAGCTGAAAACACGCACAGCAGAAAACACTGTAAAGTGCTCCATTTCACAGTCGCAAGCTAGGAAATGCAAAATTCCTTATATGTTTTAATGTTCAATAAAGTTGGAAGCCGTAAAAGGAAAACAAACATATGCTTGCAATTTAGTAAAAAAAAGACAGTAGGCTATACAAAAACATTATGCTGTCCAACATGATAAATATTTTACAGAAACAGTTGAGCTTGTAAGAGTGTGGAGAGCTGATATAATAATAAGACAGCTTCTTGCAATACTGTTAACAATCTTCCGAATGCTTGCAGGCTCATCATATCCTGTTTTATTTCTTGTTACCATGGCTCAGGAAGTAAACTATGACAAATAAAAGTCAGTTGCTAAGGAAACCGTATTTTTAACCTCCCTCTTCTTTCTCTTTTTTTTGTGGAAGTAGTTGTGAACTTTGCAGGACTGTGCCAGACAAAAGCATTACGCTTAATGATGTCTATGTTTACAGGCAGTGGGAAATGACCCTTACATTTCAATCAGTCCTAAATGAACAGATTATGTCTGCATATTTTTAATCTCAATTTTATTACAACGGTAATGTTTACTTTCCACATATTTTTAAATAAACACATTCTTTTGATTTATAAACACAGATACGCTATGCAAGGAGAACTGCCTCTTTAATTACATATCAGCTGACATGATCCTCCCAACATGAGTTTAAACAATCCTAAATTTGTGTAAACCTTCTTTAAACTTTTGATACTTCTCCAAGACAAATATTTTAACTGTATTGACATGTAAGTGTTGAAAGAGTATCACATGACAAGGTGTTTAACCCAACACATCAAGCACATGATGAATGAACTTATGACTTTGCTAATGAGTGGTGCTTGCCAAGGCAACTCCAACCACAACTATTGCTAACGCTGAGTACAAAACTTCTGAGCAATTTTTTTACCGTTTGTACTACAGACAAGAATGATACCTCAAACTGCACAGCTTAACTTTAATAAGCGACCAAACGTACAATCTTTTGACTTGTGCCAGTACGTAACCAACCAGAAACCATCTAGCAGCGCCCAGTCAACCTGTAGCAACATGCTAAAAACATCTCAAAAGAGCTGAGAAACCACATGCCAATGCTGTGTCAAGTGGCAACCACCCAAAACTCTTGCATTGCAGATGTTAGATTTGCATGTGAACATTTCACTCACATTTCCTTGCTTGTTCTTACTGTGTAGACTCTGAAAAAGCTACAATCTCTTCCTTTAACCATTTATGAATCCTGAATGCCTGAATTGTAGTCCAACAGTAACCCTGGTAGCACACATATACATCTAGTAGATGACTATTTGATGTCTGCATTTTCATCTGCAAGACATTTTTTCTGTTTGTTTGCTCATCTGCAATACGTCTCTGAGACGTTTCCTGGCAGATGTCATATGTTTAGAAGAATGTATGTGAATCTGCCTTTTCTAAAACGTTTATCAGATGTTTTTTACACATCCAGATCTTTAGCAGACATTTTACAAACATACCTGTGCAATCTGGGAAAAGTTCTTGAGAGCATGTACAGTATGTTGCATGCATTACGTTTCATACAGAAAGTTGTTGGTAGTGTCAAAATCTGAAAGGCACGTTGAATGACAGCCAAGCGTTCTTTCAGTCGCCTGTCAGAAGTCAAACTCAACCCACAACAGAGTTACTGTGGCAACACTGTCCCACCTAATGTCCTCTTGACATTATCACATTGTTATGTCGACATGATGTAACAAGGGCAAAAATTGATCCCGCTTTCAGCGTGTATGGACTAAAGACTGTGCGTATGTGTGATCCTTTACTCAACGACATGCTTTAAAATTCTGTCTGATTTCAGCCCACAAAGAGGCAAGATCGCTACAACGGCAGCTTCTGTTCTCATCCCTCCCTTAAGTTGGCGGTGATGACTTACAGTAAATTCTGCTAACTGTTATTCCCCAAGCCCTGATTACCTAATCAGAGACGTCTGTGTTTGCTCACACCTCTTAAACGCCCGATCCATCAAACTGACAATGAACTCTCACAATTATTCATATACAGTACAGCTTACTGAAATAGCTTAAGATATGCTGAACTTTTGTAGAATAATGACAGAAAAATCAACAGTAATTTATAACACGCCATAATAGAAAAGTGATCTATGATGCCGCTTTCTAAATAACCACTGCCAGATCATTTAAAATAGCTTAGTAGTTAAATAAAACCAGAAAACATACAGTAAAACTTTTAAAAGTAGCTCTGCTCTTTTAAAAAACAAACTACTTTTTAAGTAAAAAAAACGTTTTCACTATATTTGTAGTCTTTTAGTCAAGCGGACCAAGAATAAAAACCAGTGCTGACACACTTGACTATTTTTTAATTCGGACATTTCATGTAAATTAATCAGTTCAAAAAAAGTTCCCATGTGGCATTTTTTAAATCTTTTTTAAGCATAATATTTTGTTTAATGTTGCTGTGTTTTGCAGTTTTATCTAATTAAAGTGTTTTATTTAGTTTCAATTATATTGAATGAATTCAAAAAAGTGTTTTGGTTCAAGTACGTTAAACTGAAAAATCAAAATTGGGGAAATTTTCTCAAAGTGACTCTTATTGTTTGAGGCTAATGCTGTTACTCTAACTAAGATCCTCTTTTTCTCTTTTTGCGCCAGACACGGCTTTTATTGTATTATACGACTAATATGTCTGTAAAAAACCAAGCTAAAGTCATTTTTTGTGATTTAATGGCTTCTACATAAAATCATTCAACATAATGTAAACGTCACAGGATATCGCTGGTGTTGTTTAACGCACGAAGCCACCGATGGAAGTATAAGGAAATCTTTAATAAATCCAACACTAAATCCAAAAACAGTGAGAGAACGCCCAATACAAAGCATTAGCGACAACACTGGACAAAAAACACTAAACAAAACAGAACTTAACTAGTGATGAGGTGATTATTGTCAGGCGAGGGAGATTGCTGACGGGATGCAGGTGATGAGCTGTGGAGGACCATGGGAAATGTAGTCCTGATGATGTGACGGACAGGGGTTGTGACAGTAAAGAGCATTCTGTGCCAATATAACCCTGATCTCTTAAAAATTGACTGAGGAATACCACGTTAAAGAATGAAATCATGGTTAAATTAATGGTTGAAATCAAACTTTGATTTTCGATTTTTCAGACTTTAGCCTTGTTTTCACACACTGGATCAAATATTATGAGTTTAGTGGGTTTTTATAACTATCATGCATTTAAAAAGTTTCAGAGCCTTTCTTCTCTTGCACCATAAACTATTAAGCCAAACATGTGTATTTGGCAACAGAATGCTTTTTCCATAATACAAAAGATCAGCTTTTTGTCTTGCTTTATAGACCTTTAAGTTTTATCCTTTAGTATTATTTAAATATGAACTGTTCAGGTGCCCACACATCATGTTGGGGATTACAAGTTCTGCAGGTGCTAAGATCAGATAACATTCCTGATGACAATGATAACAAGTCTAAAAATGACTGTCAGGAAAAATGATCTCAAGCACGGTTTGCTGGATCTACATGTCAACAAGGGAGGAAGTTGGGATCAGTAGAAAATCACTTGATGGTGAACTTCACAGTGAATACACCGTGGGGATGAGCCCTGTGTACAAGACTGCAATTCCAGATCTAGAGATCCAGAACTCTGACCTGCGAGAGATGAAACAGCGGGAGGGTTGTTTGTGGTTGTGAGGCCGGCATGACTGAGTAAACATGGGTGGTATTATGCAGCTAGTAATTTGCTGATGGATCAGCTGTTTGTAGAGCTGTCATGATAAGTCAAACACAAAAACACAAGACAGGAGAAGGTCATAGTGGCAGGGACCGCGGCACATTATATTACATTCGGGACACTTTTATGGTAAATATACTGTATACATGTATATTATAATAGTTGGGTCCAAAGTTCTTCACTTTAACTTTATAAATATATATATTTTTTGTATTAAATGAGAATTGTATTGTATTAAATGACTGTTGTTGTATGATAAGTATGTTATTATGCTTAATATCATATTTTAAGTTTAATCTTATTTTTTTTGTTTAAAAATTAAAAGGAAAATTTAAATGATGGAATTAGCTGTAATCTAAAATTGACATAAAATTACATCATTTTTTGCCTGTGCGTGTGTGTGTGTGGAGAAGAGTTCTGCATACGTCAATGATTCTTTTTGCATATGTTTTGTCATTATGTTGGGCAGTTACCATGGTGAGTATGATCAAGTCCAGGGGTTGGGCCGAGACTCCAGAATCCTTTCTGAAAACATCTGATCTATCACAAACTGATGCTGTTTACCAAACACACACACACGACTGCACCTAACCTATACATGCACATGAATGCTCACACGCACATAAACACAGAATTCTATATAAACAATGCTTTATTGTCATATTCATTACAGTGAATGGCTAGTTGATCCCAGTACACAGCTGCTCTCTAACTACATAGCTTAGGTACAACTAAAAACAACTTTGAGATATTTCCAAACTACATTCAATCAATAAATATATCGCATAAGCTGTTATATATTTAAGAACTGTCACAAAGATAGAGATAAAAAAGAGATTTTGATGCTTTGGGGTGTCTAGTGACATCAGATGGTGGCACCACCTATTGCAGGTGTCAGGAAAGTTTGTTCTGTGTACGGTCTGTGTATTTATAGCATGGTCATATGTAAAGGACAATCCCACAGAAATGGAACAGAGGTTGTACCTGGTATAGACCATATTATTTTCTGTCTATTGATTTTTTTCAGCGAAAACCTGATCAAAGCTATTCATAAACAATGATGAAGCTCTATATTTGCACAACTTTCTGCATATAGTCAAATCAATGCAATTTTTTTTGTAAAGGACACACAACTGAGGAGCAGCTATAGAGGAAAAAATATTGGACTGTTGTTGTTATTTCGATTTTTTTTATAATATAGTAAGAATATAACATAAGTCATAAAAAATAATTAAATAACATAAATGGAACAATTATGTAAAAAATCTAAATATAACATATCCAGTTTCATCATTAAAAACAAAAAGATGTTATAGGCATATTTTCCGAAATATAAATAAAGAAACTATATTTCACTTTAAATTTCATTTACAGCTGGGAAACAACATCTGCTAAAAACGTAAACAAGTTAAACAGTGTACATTACAACCGGGTCTCATGATGATAACGCATGACGCGTTCTTGTGCACGCGCGCACATTACGCGCGCTCTCGGTCTGCATCTCTCGCTCTCTCTCTCGCCGTGTGCAAACTCTTTTCACAGCGCTATATATAAGGACTGTAGATGAGATGTGCTCAAACCAAAGGCGTGGCTGTTTGCAGGTGGACGCTGCTGTTCTCCATCTCAACTCTCTACAATCAGGACTTTTCTCCTTCAGGGAACTAAAATACAGCAAACATGCCTAAATGCCCCAAGTGCGAAAAGGAAGTATACTTTGGTAAGGAAACTTACATAAATATAAACTATTCGTATTTGTATGTAGTTTACGTTAAGGTTTAAACGAAATTGACATTTAACATACTCTACTATGTTCTTTATATTTCTAAACATAATGTAAACTAGTCGGAACAAATGATTTACCAAGAGCTCAAGGGATTTACAAGGAAGCCTGCTGTCAACTGAAACATGATGAACATACTTCCTGTTTGAAACTATTTGAAAAAGTTGCACGTGTTTGTTGAAAGTGGTTTTAGATTAAACTCAAATTAGACACGTCTACAGTACTAATAAAAAATATTTTTAAAACGTGTAAAAGAGTTTACATTATTATAAGTTAAGTCAAACAAAAAATAAGTAGCCTATCAACATATATGAATGCATTGGTCAATACTCCCTAGGCTAAAATGCAAAACATGTTAACAAATGTACTATTTTACATTGTAAAGTAACATGTTTGCATGGTTTCTTCAGTCAGCTTATTTGAATTTTTAATGCACCAGTACACCACAACCTGACAGGAGCTATTTTTAAAAACCTCACGCCTTATGCTAACATGCATCAGAAATTATTTAATTAGATGAAAATTATTTTACATGTATGGAAATTAAATACTTGCTTCCTTAAGGGAGTCCTTGTGGAATTACTGAAATGTTTATTGTTATGTTCAGTTGCAATGATGTATATAAGAAAATATGAGATATGCAAGCAGAGTTTTGACCATGCACTCGAATTAAACTCACTTGCAGCTGTTTCTTCGGCAGGTCTGGGCTTGGGGTTTTTCCTTTCTTTCATATTGGCCATCCATCTCCTGTATTTCATTCTGTCAATAAACATTATATCTAAGCCAAAATAAACATGACAGGGATTTTTCATGCTTTTGTCATCCAGTGGACAAATGTCATTTTGGCACAGTCTATATTAACGTGCAG
This sequence comes from Triplophysa rosa, assembly GCF_024868665.1. Classification (NCBI taxonomy): domain Eukaryota; kingdom Metazoa; phylum Chordata; class Actinopteri; order Cypriniformes; family Nemacheilidae; genus Triplophysa; species Triplophysa rosa. The sequence goes on from NC_079899.1 coordinate 10,575,624, forward strand.
CTCTGAATGTTACATAGTGCACGTGTACTTTAAAGTTCACCGTTAGGTTTTCATTGAGTTATGTGTTATTTATACTTGTTGGATTTCCTTTGAGATAACAAAAGATGATAGATAATAGAGATGTGAGCATCACCCATCCTACATTGCTAATCTTATACCAAATTCTGTATGTGTTTGTTTAATAATTTACATTTACTGTTGTAATGCTATTCTGAAGCCTTACAAAACTATTTACATATGCCTTGCTGTGCTGCTCTTCTCATTCACTGTGATGTATTTAATGTTCTGATGGAAAATACTACAGCCTCTTATGGATGGAGTAAAAACCTATAACGAAGATAAAAGATTGTAATCAAAATAATTCAGTTTCCAGCCTATGAAGTAATCAATAAAAGAACAGAATTGATATGTGTGGTTACTTAAAAAACACACACAAGTATGCAAAGTCTATTCAAAGGTACAAACAATTTATTAAACGCAACTCATACAGCCTAAACCCACATGTATTCCTTTTGCGCGATTTATTAAACCAGTGTCAGCTGTGAAGTTGATGGAATAGTAAATGCAAAAGCAAACAGCATAGTAAAAATTATCAATTTTAAACATTTTTTTTAAAATACTGCCCCCAACTGTTATTAGTCATGCAAACACTTTCATTGAGCTAATGTTGCTATTTTGGCCTATGCAACAAACCAACAAGAAAACAAAACCAGCACAGCATCAAGCAAATTTAATGTCACTGCATAAAAACCCGCAACAACCTCTAAAAAGCAACTCATCATTTTTTGTATCCCATATTTTATTTCTTAAAATAGATGGCACACAGAAAGATTCAAATCAGTGAGTTGTAGATTTTACTCTCTGTCAAGAACACTTTGTATTCATACAGTCCAATGTACCAAAGGCAAGAGATTAGTGTGTACTGGCCTGCTGAAGGAAGTAAAGTAATTACAGCCTTAGGTGTGGTTCAGATGACCAAACGCAATCTTGGCAGTATTGCAACGGACTGCTGCTCCCAACCCCAGTCTTATATGAATTCCTTTCTGCCTTGTTTGTCCTTTCCAAATGTTTTTTCTCACATGGACCATTGATTCTCCATCCGACTTTCCCAGTTTGTCTGAATCATGTGTTCAGAATCCAGCACTGAACAAAAGAGCTTCCTGTGTGTGACATGACTAACTGTCTCAATTCAGACGAGTAGCATAGCACTCAATAAGAACGGTCATAATGTACTGCATGTACTTTCCTACAGCACTCAACGCTGTGTCTCCCATGTCTGGAGCCTGTTCTAACATCTCATCTCATTTTAAACATGCACGTCAAAGATGCCCTTTGTGCATCCATTGCATCTTTATGCCAAAAAGCTGGAAGTAGCATTAAACTAATCGCTTTTCTTGTCTGGGAGCCATAAATCTTTGTAACGTGGTCATGCTTACAGACAAGCTTTGGCGTCCATGATACCCAAATGCTTGTCCAAAACCTCCCTCGTAAAAGGAACAAATGGAGAATATCCTCTGCTGGAGTCATCCAAGCATGCAAAACTGTCTCATCTTCCCACTTCTTTTACAATGTTCGCCATGAGGGCTGTTTCTTTCTGCCGTAGATAAAGACTTCTTTATCGCAATCTTTTGTAAGGGAAGGGAGGAATAAATTCTTTCGGGAGTGTCCCGTGAGCGGGACTTTGAGCACAGAACATACTGATCAGACAAGACTCATCTTCTTCGTTTCAGCTCGCTGGACTGGAGACAGAGGCAAATCTGCCTGATCTGAGATCAGTCCAGTTTTGGGTTTGAGCTTTGTTGACATTACAAGTTGTCCTGACTTCAGTTGAACAACATAATAGCCTCAAATATAAAAATATAAATATAAAAAGTCTTTATAAAGGGAAATATTAGGCTTACTTTAAATGCAGAACTAAGACGGCCAGTAGGTGGCGTCAATTTTCCACTGAGTTAGTGAATCCTTTAACCAACTCGAAAATCACCAATTTGAATCATTAACTCTTCCGAGACATTCAAAACACACATTCATTTTGGAGATAAACACAGCAAAAAGGCAGATTGTGTTCAAATAAATATTAATGCGCATATGCAACATTAACTACGATACTACCGTTTCAAAAATAGAGGCATCGCGGGTATTTTGAAGCTTTAGCATCGCGATGCTACCGTAGCACCGGTACACCGTGCAACCCTACTTTGTACCCCCCCGACCCCTGCATAAAGACATCTCATTAACTAGAGATTCTTCACAGTGCTGTCTGAGATTGAGCATTTTCTGCCCTTATTTTAGGTAGTAGAAAACTGCAGAATTCATCATTTAATCTCATGTGTACATGTTTTCAATGTCCTGATATGGAAGAAATCGGCTGCGTTCTGCAAGCGTAGGTTCAGTTTCTTCCTGGTTATAGTGTTTCCACATTAGTCTGAATTAATGATGTTTATCATTGTGTTTCAGCGGAGAGAGTCACGTCACTTGGCAAAGACTGGCACAGACCCTGCCTGAAGTGCGAGAAATGCAATAAGACCCTCTCGGCTGGCTCACATGCAGAGGTAAGCTTTAGAAAATACGCTGCCATCCCATTCCCCAACAGAGCCGAGATGTTAACTTTTGGCACATGAACACCTGACACAAACACTTCATGGGTTACACTGTCAGAGTATTATGGACCCTATTCAAATCCATTAATGTTCTCTGAACTGACAAATGTGTTTTACCTCACAGCATGAAGGGAAGCCCTATTGTAACAACCCATGCTACTCTGCGCTCTTTGGACCCAAAGGTGAGTCACCAATCGGCAATGTGTCATGGATGACTGCTCTGTTTTACTGTGCTGTATGGTTATCCTTTTACTAAAGCATCATACAATGAATACTAGTGATTGATTACTTCATAAACTTCTAGGGGAGGGGTTCTCAACCTTTTTGATTCCAAGACCCCCCCCATTGTATTCAACAATATTCAAAGGGTCCCCTCCACTCACAAAAACTCAAAATTTCTACTCAATAAAATATTTCAGAGCTTGGCATTAACTGGAAAGACATTTACTTATTATAAAAATGGATAAATAAGATTTTTTTAAATGTATTTCAATGGTTATTTTGTCTAATTATAAAATATTAATCATCTTGAGGCCCCCTTAAAAGTCAGCTGGGGCCTCCCTGTTGAGAACCATTGTTCGGGACTGTTGTGAGACAGTCAGTCATAAACTATTATAGAACTGCTTATATCTATTCTGTGGAAATTATTAAAATTTCTTTAAGATGCAATCAACTCTTGTGCAGTGACACTCAATGCAAATGTGTTCCTGGCACTCTAGTAAACTCTTACAACATTGAATTCGCTAAAATAACTTTTGTTTACTTTGTAAACAAGGCCATCAAGTTAAACATTCGATCCAATTAGAATGTATTTCTATAAAGCATTTCACAATATTGAATTGAATTGAATCAGCTTTACGGTATATGCAGGTAAGGGAAGCAAGCATGGGATATGTACTGTAGTGTTATTACAAAATACAAGTACACTAGGTGTTCCAACCGCAACAACAATCGGACAATCGTTGTGTTCATAACACTAATAAATATGCCTATGCATCGATTGTACTACCTGTAAGTTGTCTGCAAGATTGTAAACAGAAAGTTAAAAATAAATCATTTGAACACTGGAACGTTGTATAAATTGTGCTGTTAAGAAACTAAAGTGCTGTTAAGAAAATCACTACAATGAGCTTGTATTTGTCAACATCAGCAAATGCATTACCTAACATGAATAACAATAAGCAATATGGTTTTCAGCATTTATTAATCTTAGTTAATGCCATTAAAATTGTTCATGTTAATTCATGGTGCATTAATGTTTGATTGAATTTCCATAACCACTAAAAATGAACAGAAATAAAAGCTATAGAAGTATTGTTCTAGTATTGCATTAACTAATGTTAACAAACACAACCTTACTGTAAATCAATTTTTATAATGTTAATATATAATGGGCATAACAAATTTTGCAATAATACCATCAAATATGTTGATGATATTATATGCTTAACATTAGTAAGAATTAACTGGGAGCGTTACTGTAAGGTTGAACTTTATCGTTGTAACTTGCTTATTACTCACTTAATTACATAGATGTTGTGTTAATCGTGAAATTTAGTTTATTAATGTCTTACATTTTATATGTAATTATTCTAATTTCCCTTACATGCCATTTTGAGTCAACATTGCTAACATTCTATCATGCATGCAGTTTTTTTCTAATCAATTAGCCTGCTAAGCTAGCATTATCACGAAATCAAGCAGGCACCATTATCTGTTGATATAACCTTAATAATAATAACCTTAAATGTTTTCCCCTTTTTCTTTGTCTTTTAGGGTTTGGACGTGGTGGTTCTGAGAGCCACACATTTAAATAGACTGTTAGGTGAGCTAACCTTATACTATAAACAGATTAATTGTTTTACTGTACATAACACTTATCAATAACTCTATCTTTTTCCATTTAAAGGTTTACTCCCTCTGAAACGGTGTTTATAGAGGCACGGATGCCACTATTTTATCCACCTATAGCTAAACCAAAGAAAAACATGACCAAACAATTTAGAAACTACTAATTTGTATAAAAAGTTGTCTGCTATAGCAGCACGGAATGACGTTTCACGTTTCTTCTTTTTGTAATTGAACTGAACATTGTATACATTAAACGACTGTTTTAAACTACTGCTTTTTTTGTTGTTGCTTAATTGATCTCCCACTGTAAACACATCACTCATGGATCAAACCATTTCCACTTTGAGAAGCCAAAGTTAACAGATGTTAAGCGTTGTCTTCAGCTAATGACTATAATAACAGGTCTCATAGCTGTAGAACAGATGCAGGGAGTTAAGAAAGCTCCGCAGACAGTCAGTGTTAGCTTTAGTTTGATTCATTCATGTCAGGCCATCTCCACATCACAGCGGATATTCAGAAAAACAACATGCCAACAGGATTTATTGATAACCTTTGATTCATAGTGTCACGTTGAGCAAATAAAGTGTATTTACAAAATCCCTACATGGCTACATACCAGAATGAGCACATGTGCTGCTCAAACTATACCCACATTCATTTCAACATGACTCACAACATGAAAGGGAGTGTTCACATACTGTTTATCACTGTGATCACCCCATGGCTGTTTGATGCATACACCCACACCTCTTTAATTCCTTCCCAACACCCAGAACAACTGCCGGTGGTCAGAGGACAGCAGTTGCTATGGTAACAGACCCAAACAAGGCCCAACAGTAACTTGGCCTTCTGTGTCTACCATTTATCCCAGAACAAAGATCCTTTATCTTACTTGAAAAAATGGGCGAGAGAGGCGGTGTTATTTTCCAAAAGTCCATTTAGCCATTTAAAATATTTTTTCAATGAAAGTACCATCGGGCACATATGCCGTCTATTTTTAAAGCAGCTTAATTGCGATCATGCAGCTGTGCAGGTTCAAGCCCCCACCCTGTCCCTCTGTTAGTGCATTACCTCATAGGAAGGATATTCCTTTGACTGAATCAACGGTATCTGGCGTTTTTAGACTAAACAACAAAACTGAAACTTCTGTGCATCTACATTGTTGGCATACACGAGTTCCTCTTTGTTGGCTAAAGCATGGAAATAACAATATTTGGTCTCATAAAACAAAATAAAGCTCATGAGTAGCTTCTGCCTAAATCTTTGGAAATCTGCCATACTGTAATGTACTGTAATGTACAGATCTATCAGTATCATGAGCACAGAACATACATTCACATACATTGTCAAGACACACAATGTAAAAAAATGTTGTTAAAAAGTTTTTTCTTACTATGCTTGTTTGCAACAGCAGCTGGCTTTTCCTTTATGACAGGATATTTGTAAATTTTCCCTCTGTGTCAAAGTGACATTTAATGGGCAAGCAATGAAATATGCACCAAAGAGATTTATTACTTTTCAGCAAAAACACCACAGTGGTTTTATATGTTTTTAAGTTGTTCATAGTCAGTCATGGAATTCATATAAAGCTTTCACCAACTACATGGTTCAAAAAATGATGCAAACCTCTGCCAGCACATTTCATCTTTCTCTGTTGTTTTAGCATTTATTTACCACTGTGCCACTTATGTCCATTTAAGCTTCTTAAATAGACATTTGTGGACATTTTAATAAAGCACTTACAAATGTAGTAACTGTTCATGTTTACACCAAGGGTGGATAAAGTTTGAACTCGTTTCGCAAAGGTTGGTTTTACTTTGGACTTTTTTTACCTTATTTTTTGTTTTAGTTCATAGCTATGCTAATAAAAACGGAAATGATGTTAAAAAAATAATTAATGTTTTCCCTGAACTAAGTGTCGTGATCTCAGTATTGTCACTGCTTTGTGTCTTGTGTGGGTGTGTGTTTTGTTTTGTCGAACACGTGGAGTGCCGTTTGACAGCTCCACAAGTATTCGGTGTCCGTGTCACTCGCCTCGCCCCCGTGTCTCCCTGCCAGGCTTTCCCCTCACCGGTTTCCCATCACCTCATCACTCTCACCCCTGTAGCTCGTTCCTGATCAGTAGCTTTCCCTGGTCCCTCATTATGTTCCACCTGCAGTTTATTCCCACCTTTTAGGTTTTCTCTATTTAATCCCTCTCGTCTTGTGTCAGACCGTTATTTGTTGCAGTCGTTCCCTGACCTTCTCTAATCTTGTCTAGTCATAGTATTATCTTAGTTTTCTTGTTTTCCCCACTCACACAATCTTCACATTGATTGGGTTACGAATTCTATTTTGGCCTGGAGCTCTTCTTGTCATGCGTCTTGTCTGGGTTCTCTTCTGCTGTCTCTGTGCCTTCTGTGTTGCAGGTCAAAGCCGCCAATTTGACTGGGGTCCCGGAGTACCACGATCTGCTCACGGTGTTCAGCAGGTCGCGAGCCACCTCTCTCCCTCTGAATAGCCCCTACGACTGCGCCATAGGCCTCCTCCCGGGCACTTCTCCGTCCAAGGGGTGTCTCTATTCATTGTCCGGTCCTGAAAGAGAGGCCATGAATAAATACATTCACGAGTGTTTACAAGCTGGGCTCATTCGCCACTCCTCTTAACCGGCAGGTGCGGGTTTCATCTTTGTCCAGAAGGAGGACGGCTCCTTGCGCCCATGTATTGATTATCAAGGTTTGAATGAGATTACTGTTAAAAATAAGTACCCCTTGCCTCTCATGTCAACTGCCTTCGAACTCTTGCAGGGAGCCCGGGTTTTACCAAGCTAGACCTACACAATGCCTATCACCTGGTTCGTATCCGAGAGGGGGACGAGTGGAAGACGGCATTCAATACACCCTCGGGACACTAGGAGTATTTGGTTCTCCCGTTTGGTTTGACAAATGCTCCTGCCGTCTTCCAGGGCCTCGTCAATGCCGTGTTGGGAGACAAGATTAATTGGTTTGTCTTTGTGTACCTGGATGACATTCTTATTTTTCCCCTTCTCTCCAGGAACACAACCGACACATCAGGGAGGTTCTCCAGCAGTTATTAGAAAATCAGCTTTTTGTTAAGGCGGAGAAGTGCGTTTCGTTCCTTGGTCATATCGTTTCTCCCAGAGGCATCAACCCTGATCCTGCTAAGATCAGAGCCGTAGCCGAGTGGCCAGTTCCCGACTCTTGTAAAGCTCTACAGCGGTTCCTGGGTTTCGCCAATTTTTAATGGCGATTTATCCGGGGTTTCGGCCAGATTGCCGTTCCACTCACAGCATTGACCTCCACCAAGGTTTCGTTCAGGTGGAATACTCAAGCTCAGGTAGCCTTTGATAACCTCAAGTCCCGTTTTGTCTCTGCTCCTGTGCTTTGTTTTCCAGAACCCGAGCAGCAATTCATTGTTGAGGTCGATGCATCTGATGTCGGGATAGGAACGGCTCTATCTCAGCATTCTAGTCATGACGGGAAGGTGCATCCTTGCGCTTTCTACTCTCACCGCCTCAGCCCTGCTGAACGAAACTATGACATCGGTAACAGAGAACTGCTGGCAGTCCGGCTGGCTTTGGGTGAGTGGCGTCACTGGATGGAGGGGTCGGCGCAGCCTTTTTTGGTCTAGACGGATCACAAGAATCTCGAGTACTTCCTTTCAGCCAAAAGGCTGAGCTCATGCCAGGCCCACTGGGCACTCTTTTTCGGTCGGTTTAACTTCACCATCTCGTACCGGCCAGGATCTAAGAATGTCAAACCTGAAGCACTCTCTCATCTGTTCGAGGTCCCTGGGGGGGAGCCTTCGGCTGATGCCATCCTCACTAAAGGGATGGTGGTTGGGGCTGTCTCCTGGGATCTCGAACGACGAGTAGAGCAGGCCGGTCGAGTGGTGCAAGTACCGAGGAAGTGTCCAGTGGGCAGGTTGTTTGTTCCGGCCGAGCTGTGCCCCGAAGTACTGCAGTGGGGTCATTCATCTAAGTTTGTCGGCCATCCAGGAATCCGGGGGACCCTGGCTTCCATCCGCCAGCGGTTTTGGTGGCCCTCCATGGCCGCAGATGTTAGACAGTTTGTGTTGGCTTGCCCTGTCTGCACTCAATGTAAGCCCTCCCACCGCCCCCCTGCTGGTCTGCTTCACCCACTTCCCATCCCCTCCAGCCCTTGGTCACACATCGCCTGGGTGGACCACGTCTTTCATCTTCATGGGTTGCCAATTGACGTCGTGTCCGATAGGGGTCCTCAGTTCACCTCCCGGTTCTGGAAAGAGTTCTGTAGACAGATCGGGGTTTCAGCGAGTCTGTCTTCCAGTTTCCATCCTCAGACCAATGGGCAGTGTGAGCAAGCCAACCAGGATCTCGAATGCAGATTCCTCTGTCTAACATCGCAAACTCCCAGTTCCTGGAGCCAACAGCTCTCCTGGATTGAATACGTCCACAATTCCCTCCCGGTATCGTCTTCAGGTTGTCCCCTTTTGAATGTTCTGTGGGTTACCAACCTCCCTTGTTTCCCTCACAGGAACTCGATGCTGCAGTTCCTTCTGCTCTGGCCTTCGTTCAGCGTTGTCATCGCACCTGGACGAGGGCCAGAGGGGTTCTGGCCCGAACCTCCCAGAGGACCAAGAAGCAGCCGATCGCCACCGGTCCTCTCCGCCAGCCTATGTGTGTGGTCAGCGGGTATGGCTTTCCACCATGGACTTGCCTCTCAGGGTGCCCTCTCGGAAGTTGGCTCCCAGGTTCATTGGCCCATACAGCATTACAAAGGTGGTTAATCCAGTGGCTGTCCGGCTCATACTCCCCCTGAATCTTGGTCGAGTTCACCCTGTTTTTCATGTTTCCAGGGTCAAACCCGCCGTCACGTCCCCTCTCAACCCTGCCAGCAATCGCTACCCCGCGCCTCGTGGACGGGTCTCCGACGTACACTGTCAGGAAACTTATGGATGTACGTCACCGTGGCCGGGGTTTTCAGTATTTGGTGGACTGGGAGGGCTACGGAGCAGAGGAAAGGAGCTGGGTGCCGTCTCGCGACATTCTGACGAGTCGCTGATCATAGACCTCCACCGGAGACTAGGTGAGCCCCCTCCCTAAGAGCCCAGTGGCGCCACTGGAGGGGGGTACTGTCGTGATCTCAGTCTTGTCATGGCTTTGTGTCTTGTGTGGGTGTGTGTTTTGTTTTGTCGAACACGTGGAGTGCCATTTGACAGCTCCACACGTATTTGGTGTCTGCATCACTTGCCCCACCCCCGTGTCTTCCTGCCAGGCTTTCCCCTCACTGATTTCCCATCACCTCATCACTCTCACCCCTGTAGCTCATTCCTGATCAGTAGCTTCCCCTGGTCCCTCATTATGTTCCACCTGCAGTTTATTCCCGCCTTTTAGGTTCTCTCTATTTAATCCCTCTCGTCCTCTAGTCTTGTGTCAGACCATTGTTTGTTGCAGTCGTTCCCTGACCTTATCTAGTCTTGTCTAGTCATAGTATTATGTTAGTTTTCTTGTTTTCCCCTCTCAGTTCGGGGTAGTCTCTAGTTAAACTCTCTGGTATTATTCCTTTAGTCCAAGTCTCCAGTGCCTAGTTCCCTTGTTCTCAAGCTCTGTTTTCCCATAGTTCCCGTTAGCGTCCCGGACCATCCTGCTCTCTTCACTCCGGCTATCGCTTCACCAGCGACCACCTCTCCTGGCAAGAATCGGCCAGCAGGGCGAGGGTTCTCCCCGCCGTGCGTTCCTCCCTTCGTGGGACAGAATCTCCCAGACTGGGTCTATTTCAGATTCTTCCGTGAGTGCCTCTCGAGTCGGGTCGGACTCACGTGGCTCCGAGGCTGGTGTCTCTTGGTGGATTCTTGTGGAAACTTTTCAATAAAGACCTATTCATTTCCCGCAATTGAGTCTCTGCAGTTTCTGTTCACGCACAGTCATGACACTAAGATCATCTTGTAGCAAAGTTCAAAGTCGTAGGGAAGGAAGGAGGCAGGAACCGGCAAACATTTAACAACTTTAATCAAATAAACAAACAATATAAAACGAAAGTAAAAGGGCCGACAGCCACCTCACGGTAGACTTCTGATCACACAAACATAAATAAAACTTAACACCTGTCCGGGCCCGGTCCTCTCTCATCAGTAGTCCTGTCGCTTGTCCTTTTATGCTCCCGATCTCCTCCGTGAGACATGCGGAACCGGTGTGCGCACAGCTGATTCCCACTATCACTCACGCCACAGGCCCCGCCTCGTTGCCCCACGGCTCTCGTTCCGCCTTCCTCGCTACACATCTATTTAAAAGATTATTGGTCATTAACTAGAGTAGACAGTTTTTACCCAAGGATCATATTAAAATAGCAGGAAAATCTATTTAAAACAATTAGAAATGCTTAATAACACAATGCTTGTAACTCACCATTTAAAATCCTGAATCAGCAATCTGTTATAGCAGCTCTTATCCTTTACTTTATTGCAGAGTATAAATCCAGCTCCAATAAAACACACTTTAATACCTACTGTAATTAAAGCTGGAAAATGACAGGCAGGTGTGTGGTTGAAACAAAGCTTTCAGAAAGATAAATCTTAGGTCATCATTTACTCACCCTCGTGTCATTTTAAACATGTATGACTTTCTTTATTCTGCAGAACACAAAATACAATATTTTAAAGAATGCTGGTAAACAAACATACGGTACCCATTGACTTGCATTGGTTTTGTGTCTATACAATAGAAGTGAATGGGTACCGCCGCAACTTTGGATATAGATTATTGTCATTATCTAAAGAAAATAAGTGGTCACCATGGTGTTCTAAGTGGTTGGTAGTGTGATGCATATCAGCTGCTACAGCGTCTTTGGGTGATTGCTTTGAAAGTTTTCTTTGTAGTCTAAGTTAAAAAGCCCACCCCAAACTCTCCATGACATTCTGTCTTGGGTGAATCGTTCAATGTAATTCAATGGTATTGTTTGGCCTGTTTAATTGTCTGCAAGGTGGAAACCGTAAATTCAATTGCTTACAAAAGCAGAATGGTCCAGATTGAGTTTATGTGCTGAAATATAATATTTAGCATTAAGGATTTGTTCAAAGCATTATTAATACAGATGTTTGTCTTAAATGATTAAAGCAATACGTTTTCAGAACAAACATTCATTCTTATTTGAGGATCACAAGAATGAGCCATTCTTTCTTATGTGGCCAAATCTTAATCATCTACATCAGGGGTTTTCAATCAAAGAGCCCGCCAACCTGACTCTCATCCAACCCATATAAAAAGGCTACATTTTTTATTGGGTAACACTTTATAATAACTTACAAATACGTTGACTAAAAATACAGCATTGTAAAATGTTAAACAGATCATTCATTGGTTAAAACAGTATATAAATATATTCTGTGTGTTTGGCTTATTGTGCAGAGCTCTGAGAGGCCCCAAGCAAAGAAGGGGGGCCTGTGCTTGTGCTAAGCGTGGTTGTTGCGCACTACTCTGTTGTTGTAGAGTTTGTGTATTAGAACCTGTTGAAATTGACCATTGTAAGGGCTGGTTGTAGCCTATTGTGACCTGGATGTCTTATTTCCTTAATAACTTCTTTACAGAGGAAAGCCATAGGGAGGTGGGTGCCCGTTTGTTTTTTGTGTAAACCTGTTTTCTCCTGTTTATCAATAGTTAGGGAGCGTATATATTTGTGTTTTATTTGGGCTATTTCCTTTGTTAGCTTAGCAGACTAACTAGTTAGTTGCTCCATTTTGATTATTATTTTGGGCCTAATCCCCCTCCTGAAGTTCTGTTTGCTTCCTCATTGTTTGAATATTTTTCTTTTGTTTTTTTTGCCACTCATAACAGAGATGGCTGAGAAAACTATAAAATAAACTTCATGTTTAAGAAGTCTTACGTTGGGTCTGTGAACTGAATTTTCTCTTGTCTTGTTATTCTACTTTATTCTTTTTATTTAATACTGTTACTCCTCCTCCTAGACTGCCATTAACACCAGAACGTAACAGTAAATGGGTCCCAAGTCCATGAAACCTTTCCATGAAATATTTTCCAAATAAACTTTCAATTGCATAAACGAATCAGAGAAAGTACAACAGAATTCTAATCATTTCGGCCTGCCAGAATGTGACATGAGAGAAAAGCAAAGGTTTGATGTTCGGTCTGATCCTCATCTCTGTAATTGGTAAACACATAACACTCAAACAAAATATTCTGTCCCTTTCCTTCACTTTCTCGATACTCTCTCCCTCTCTCCTCACAAACAATCATGCGGAGCTGGAAGTAATCTACTCTGATTGGCAGCACATTTCTGTAGATGTTGAGTAAGTCAGCGTGTGCTAATAAGAATTCAGTGAGACAGGAAGAGGGTTGATGTGAGCATCTGTGAGGTGTGAGGGGATGAACATCTGTCTCTGGTATGCTGCTGATTAGTGAACATGCCTGAACTTCCTGCAGAATCCCTGTAGATGGAGGTGATGATATCCGCAGTGCTTGACTCCACTTCATTGGTGGCACAACAAAGCAGGTCAGAGCTCTGTCCCTGAAGGCAGCCCCATGTTGTCGTTTACAGTACATGGTTTCTATTAAGAATGTGATAAAACAAGACGATGTCCGATGCAAATTACAATGTAATTACAGTAATATAATGTTCTAGCTGTGAATGTAAATGGGAATTTAACTGGGTGAACCAAACCTCCCAAGGATACAATGTGTCTATAAACTTCATAACTAAGTGTGGATGCTAAGCAGACATTCACACGAAGAACTGATTATTGTTCAGTGGATGTTTTATTCATGACTCCGTATTTTTCCTGTTTTTTTTCTAATTCACATTTAGAGAAATGACAGTCTCTCACTTCCATTAAAATGTATCAACAGCTTTTAAAACATCATACTGCACTTTAGCTTCTCAACAAAATTTTCTGTCCAATCAAAAGCTGTCAAGATTCTAGAGAAAGTAGCGTCTGCCTTACAAATCGATGAATCAACGGATGTAGCTGGTTTGGCTCAGCTGCTTTAAAGGTCTGCTTTATAGATTAAGAATGTCTATGCATTACTGAACGAACTTCACTAAAATGAATGACCTAACCCAGTGGTTCCCAAACTTTTTACAATGGCGTACCCCCCCAGGGATTTAACATCATTCTGCGTACCCCCTTTCTTACAGTCACAATTGTGGTCTCAAACATTTTTTTATTTGCATTCTAAATACATGTAATTTTCTTTTATCAAACAATACATGATATATGACTCATATATAAATAAATGACTCACTGTTTAATGAGATGGATGTGCTTGAAATGACTTGCATAACTCTGTGATGTTTGGTTGTATCGGAGAAAGTCTGAGTCTCAAATCATTCTCTATGCAGATATTTGTTCTTTATGTGGGCAAGTGCTGAAAACCCACTCTCGCAAAGATACGTTGTGGAGAAGGGCAGTAATGTTTTCAAAGCGCGATCGGCTAAGGCAGGATACTCTGCATGCAAAGCTATCCAGAAGTCTGTCAGTAATTTTTGTGCGAAGTCAATTCTCAAAGCGCCGCTCGTAGAGATTTCAATGAGACTCTCTTGCTCAGAAACAGGAAGGTGCGCTGTGCTGTGTGCAGAGAATGGATTGCGAATCCAGGTGTTTGAATTGTCTGTCTCGGGAAAGTACTTGCGCAACTGCGAAGACAGCTCAGAAAGGTGTTTCATTATGTCACGCTTAACGCTGTTAGTAAGGTTGAGTTCGTTTGCTAGCAAAAAATCATGCAATGATGAAAAGGCTTCGGTGTTGTTCTCGTTAATGCAATTAGTCCAGAGAGCAAACTTTCTGATCATGGCCTCAGTTTTGTCCTGTACATTAAATATGGTTGTGGCAACTCCCTGCGATCCGATGTTCAGCTCATTCAGACGGGAAAAATCATCACCCAGATAGGCCAATATTGTAAGCCACTCTTCGTCATGTAAGCGGTTACTCAATTCAAAGGGATGGTCGATAAAAAAAAGTTCATCCCTCAATTCAAACAATCGTGTGAGAACGTTTCCCCTGGACAGCCATCGTACATCAGTGTGTAGTAACAATATGACGTGGTCGCTGCCCATTTCATTGCACAATGCAGAAAACAAACGAGAATTCAAAGGCCTTGCTTTAATAAAGTTAACAATTTTTACAGCATCTTGCAAAACTTCCTTAAGACATTAAGGCATTCCTTTGGTGGCCAGCGCTTCTCTGTGGATGCTGCAATATAAACAAAAAACGCAAAGAGCAAAAAAAAAAACACGTGTTACCAGTCCATTTAGCCTGCCTGTCATGGCTTTCGCTCCATCAGTACAAATGCCCACACAATTTGTCCACTGAAGTCCATGTGATGTTACAAAGCCATCTAAAACTTTGAAAATCTCCTCTCCAGTTGCTCTGCCTTCCAACGGTTTGCAAAAAAGTATATCTTCCATAACTGAACCATAATAAAAATACCGGACATATGCCAGCAGCTGAGCCAAACCAGCTACATACGTTGATTCATCGATTTGTAAAGCGTAGAATTCGCTGGATTTTATGCGAAGCAATAGCTGTTTTAAAACGTCTTCTGCCATATCAGCGATGCGACGTGAAACTGTGTTGTCTGATGACGGCATCTTCTGTATTGTTTTTTTTTTGCTTTTTCCCCAAGCATAATACCCGCAATATCAGCAAGAATTAAGTTCTCCACAATAGTATGGGATTTGCCCGTTTTAGCCACTCTGTAACTCACCATGTAGGATGCTTCCAGTCCTTTCTTATTAAGGTTTTCTGACGCTGTTATAAGGGCCTTACTACTCCCGAGTTGTCCATGTCTTTCGAAAAACTCTCGCGGTTTATTTTTCAAAGTCGCATGCTTGGTTTCTAAATGCCTGCTCAAAATCGCTGGCTTCATGCAGTTATGAGAGAGTACTTTTGCGTAAAAAGGTAATTTTATTAGAACTTTTTACTTTTATTATTTTATTAGATTCTAATAAAATAATAAGGTTTTAACCCTGCTGAAAAATATAATAGAAACTATCACAGAAATACTAATAAATTTTAAGATTATAATGGTAATTGTTTTGTTGTAAATGGAAACTATATGTTCTTTGTGGGTCTCTACTGGTGGTTGGGGTGATGAAATGTGGTTGGGAACCAAAGATGCCATTAAATCGTACTGGAATAAAGCACAAAAAACACTACATGAAGCGAATGTGCTATGATTTTAATAGTGAGCAGATGATGGTTCATGGTAATGTTTTTACAACCTGTTTATTGCGTTTGTATATTTTTTAAACTATGCATATGTACAGTAATGAATTATGGTATATACTGTTATTTCATGATTAACACATTGATGTGGAATGTTGCAGTGATATTAAAGTGGAAAAAATGACTTAAAATATTTTCCATATAGGCTAAACCACAGAGGTAAAGCACATGGCTAACGGCTGGTGTGCAGTTAGTGTTTCCCTTTAAACATTTGTTCGTCTGATATGAAGACCAAACGTCTTGGTTACGGATGTAACCTCTGTCCCTGATGGGGTTTGACTTGAGAACCTATCATCTTCTGAATGTTCTGGACAAAACTTAACATCTGCATGAACGCCTACAATAGAAATACAGTAGGCTATCTACATGGTGTGGATTATTTAGCAATTGTCTTGCGCCACCAAGTGGTTACTGATAAAACAGTTCAATACTCCAAATTAGGTTTCTTTTTTGCTACTTCATAAAGTATTATGTTCAATTCTGCCACTGTGTGGACAGTGTACTGCACAGGCAGGCACATGACAAAAATAAAACCCATGTTTGTTTAAATGCTATTTGCTATTATGCAACTATTTGAACGTTTTCACATGATTATAGTGCTGAATTCTTTCATCACTGAATTCACATCACCGAAGAACTCACATGGAAGGTGGTGAAGAAGGCAAAGCAGCTCTTCTGCCTTAGACTATGGAAGAATATTGGTAGCAATATTCAATTTACGATGCTATATAGTGATCACACAAACAATCACAGCACTTGCACAGACTTATTGTGTCACTGTTAATTTTCTATCAAATACGTTGAAATTAACAGCATGGTAAAAAAAAGAATATACAGTATCTCACAGAAGTGAGTACACCCCTCACATTTTTGTAAATATTTTATTATATCTTTTCATGTGAAAACTTTGAAATGACACTTTGCTACAATGTAAAGTAGTGAGTGTACAGCTTGCATAACAGTGTAAATTTGCAGTCCTCTCAAAATAACTCAACACATAGCCATTAATGTCTAAACCGCTGGCAAAGTGAATACACCCCTAAGTGAAAATGTCCAAATTGGCCCCAAAGTGTCAATATTTTGATTGGCCACCATTATTTTCCAGCACTGCCTTAACCCATTTGGGCATGGAGTTCACCAGAGCATCACAGGTTGCCACTTGAGTCCTCTTCCACTCCTCCATGACAACATCACGGAGCTGGTGGATGTTAGAGACCTTGCTCTCCTCCACACTGTATAAACAGCAATTCATTTAATGTTGAAAGGGCAAAAATATACAAGTTGAACCAATATTCTTGTTCAGGCTTAGGTAGGAAGACATATTATTTTAAGTTAGCATTAAGGGTATTAAGGGTATAGCATTATTAAATTAAGGGTATATTCTTCAAATTCAGAATGGCGAATGTTGGCTTAACTAATTAAGACAAATCTAGTCCACATATGGACTTAAGACAGCTATACTGTATATTTCATGCGTTGCGCAGTAAAATGACCATAATACTGTTATTTGGTCATGAAATGTAGTTTTAAGAGTTGTTCAGGTGAGAATGTATCTGTTTTAAGTTCAAATATGCGGTCGGTTAATAATGATTTATTTGAATATTTGCATGGACGCTTTCGGAGAGTAAGCTCAAGGCAATCACCGGGCGTTCAGTGCTCATGTACCCCGCCCAATGCAGCCTCACCTCAGACAAGTGCTTCTGAAATTTATCGCTGGCTTTGATGTCTCTGTGGCGTTTAAACATGGGATTTAAAGGTGTCATGAACTGGGCTTGTTTATTGTTTTATACAATTGTATGAGGTCTACTTGTGACGTTTGCGTGGTTTTTACATTAAAAAAATCAAAATCAATAAGTAATAGGCTGTTTTCTACCCGGGTTTTGAGGCCGGCTCGATAAACGCTAGGTTTTAATGGGCGTGCCGCAATGAAGACTTGGAAGTAAACGCCCACTGCTATGATTGGATAGCAGTTTGCGTGGTAAACTTAGTTGGAGCCTTCTGTGAATTTGGTTAGAGACATAACGTTAGGTTACAAATTTGCCCTATTCGCACGGGATTAGTATTATCTGGGGACCTCGTGTGATTTAGAAATTACCTCCCCACATCTGTATTTCATGTGACGCATTCGCACGGGATAAATTAAGCTTGTGATTTTACTCAAATTTACTGACTTATTTCCTGGAATTGATGGCAAAGCTTTGTGTATTGTTTGTATAGCCTATAGTTGTACGGTGTTTAATGATATATGACCATACCTGTCAACATTTGAGACCCGTGATCGCGAACTGGACAGAAGATCACCGCGATAGCGGGTCTCAAATGTTACGAGAGTTTCCATGATAAATAAACAAAAACGGTAACTTATGGATATAACCCAGCACCCAATATAATACCAAAACACTTCAAAACAGCCTCCATTATTCGCAAACGGTGGATAAAACCTTGAAAAATGATATATGAGCACGCCAAATCACAGAGATGCCGATTCGCACGGGACTAATATTATCACTAGGCATGGGCTGAATACTGGTTTCAAGGTATACCGCGGTTAGGAACCGTCACAGTTTTAAAACGACTAAAAGTTTCTTTTATACCATCCCAAAGGTATGAGCTATTTTGTGCAGGAATCCATCAGGTTCTGTGCTATATTTTGTTTATACTTAATTAGTTGTTTGCTCATCTGCATTTAATTTATTTATGTATATGTATATATGTATGGATGAATGCATATAAGTTTAATTACTGGAAATGCATGTAAAAGAAGACTACGAAGGGGTGCCGTGCTTTCAAAATGTTTGGGAAGCACTAATTTAACCTGACATACTGTTCATGTTTACTACTGTTCCAAATATTTAGTGTTGCTTAAAAATCAAATCTATTGTGTTCAATGTTTTTTAGTCAGACATTTAAAATAACACATTTTAAAGCAGCAACTGCAATACCACCATACCACGAAACGTCTCGGTTAAGACTGTAACCTCCGTTCCCTGATGGAGGGAATGAGGCGTTGTGTTTAGAGACAGACTGGGGTTTGATCTTGACAACCTATCATCTCCGAGAGGAATTTTAAAAGGCCAATGAGCTTGGCGAATGGCACACACACGCCAGTCCCCGCCCCGTGCATATGGGTATAAAAGGAAGATGGCGGAGCCATTCACTCACCCTTTGGGCTGAGGAACCTGAGAGGTATATACCGGTCGCTGCAGAGGGTCGACGAAGCATTGTGGCATGAACACACAACCTCATTCCCTCCATTAGGGAACGGAGGTCACAGTCGTAACCGAGACGGTCCCCTTCAGTAGGTCTCTCGACGTTGTGTTGAGAGACAGACTGGGGACCTATCATTACATGCCAAGGTGCTGAGCCGTATCACGACTTCAAGCGGAGCGACACTGACTGGACTAGTGAGTCACAAGTGAGCACTACCGCGAGACGTAATCTTCCAGTGGGATCAGCACTAGTAGCATACTGAGAAGCTTGTACTGATGGCCATCAAGGGCGGTGGCGTTCGTCTCTAGTAGCGAGACGCCATCCGGCGCCATAAGAACAGTGGGGAAACGCTGCTCTCCTCTTTGAAGAGTGTGTTACGGAGGCCACATCCTACCACAAGGGGAGGTTACATGTGGAGACACCAACATGGTCTCACCAGTGGGGAAAACAACATGTTAAAATTTGTGTCAGCCCGGATTGGGGGACAGAAACCAGGTTGAGTAACCACCGTAGGGGAGGTCACGGGTTCACCGACAGGGGGACCAGCAGTGAGGAATTCAACATACGGGACGACCCTGCAGGGGAGTCACTACGTATGGGGCAACAGTCCGAGTATAGGGGTCCACCTGAGCAGGGGCGACTCTACCAGTACTGGACTTAGTTTCAACAGACCGCTCTGCCCGGTCTGTTTACCATAATGCCAAAAATGCTTAGTGATGGATGGAATGTCTGTACTTTGCCCTAAGGGGGGAAGTAGGGAGGCTCGATAGCACGCTAGAGTTGCCTGGAGACGGGAGAAGGCGCTTTCGCAGGCGTAAGTCCAAACCAGATGCCTTTCTTATACGCCGGTAGCGTGTAAGACACGGGCTGACACTGGTTCCTCGTGGAGGTTGTAAAACCTCGCAAAGGTACTGGGCTTAGCCCAACCCACAGCATTACATATGTCTGCCAGAGAGGCACCCTTAGCCAGTGCCCAAGAGGAGGCCATACCCTGAGTGGAGTGGGCTCTCACTGCAAGAGGGCACGGGCGATCTTGGGACTGGTATGCCAAAGCAATGGCATTCACAATCCAGTGCGCCAATCTCTGTTTAGAGACAGCCCTCCCCTGGTGCTGTCCCCCATAACAGACAAAGAGCTGCTCAGAGTTTCTAAGGCTCTGCGTGCGGTCCAAGTAGAGGCGCAGTGCATGTACTGGACACAACATGTTGGAGGTTGGGTCTTCCTCCCCAGAGGGGAGCGCCTGCAGGTTCACCACCTGGTCCCGGAAGGGAGTAACCAGGCAGGGGTCTCAGGAGAACGTGAGAACTACCGGTCCCGAATTCTAGGCACCCATGGGACACGAAGAATGTCTGGAGGTCCCACACCCTCTTGATAGAAGCGAGCGCCGTCAAGACTGCCGTCTTCATTGTGAGATGAGGAAGACTGGTGTCTCTGAGGGGATCGAAAGGGGCCATACCAAGGCCCTGTAAGACCACAATAAGGTCCCAAGAGGGTACGGAGCGCGGTCGAGGTGTATTCACCCTTCTCGCGCCGCTAAGGAACCTGGTGACCAGGTAATGTTGGAAGAGAGACTTACCCTTCACGTGATCGTGATGAGCAGCAATAGCGGCTACATACACTTTTAACGTGGATGGGGAGAGGTTACACTCTAGTCTCTCTTGTAGGAAGGCCAACTCTGACCCGATCGAGCAATTCCGTGGGTTATCCCCGCGGTAAGGACGACAAGAGACGCCACTTATAAGAGTATAGACGCCTAGTGGCAGGGGCTCTAGCCTGCAGGACGGTCTCTCTGAACGCTGGCGGCAAGCCACTCAAGGTCTCCTCGTCCCGTCCAGGGGCCAGACATGGAGATTCCAGAGACCTGGCTTGGGGTGCCACACCGTGCCCTTCACCTGCGATAGAAGGTCCTTCATCAGGGGAATCGGCCAGGGGGGAACTGCCGTCAGAGCCACCAGGTCTGAGAACCAAGGCTGGTTGGGCCAGTAAGGCGCAACTATCAGTACTTGATGTCCCTCTTCCCTGACCTTGCACAGGACCTGTACAAGGAGGCTCACTGGGGGGAAGGCATACTTCCGCTTGTCCCGTGGCCAGCCACCATGGCAGCCTTGCTGTCTGACCGGACCAGCACGTGTTTTTCCTGCACGAGGGGCCGGAGCCTCCTCAGTGCCAAAAGGACAGCCAGCAACTCCAGGCAGTTGATGTGCCACCGCAGCCAAGGATGCGCCCACTGCTCCGATACTGCATGCTCGTTGAACACGGCACCCCACCCCTGCAGGGAGGCGTCTGTCGTAATCACGACGCGCCTCGAAACCTGCCCAAGTGGAACCCCGGAGAAAGGTCAGATCTAACCAGGGTTTGAGCGTGCAAAGGCACTGAGGCGATACCGTAATGCGCCTGGTGCCGGTGTGCCATGCCGTCCAGGGAAGCCAATGCTGAAGTGGCCGCATGTGCATCAACCCGAGAGGGATTACTCCTGTCGAGGACACCATGTGCCCCCAGGAGCCTCTGAAAATGTTTCAGTGGGACTGCTGGAGTCCGCCTGACAAATTTCAGACAGTTCAGCACCGACTGCGCACGCTCGTTGGTTAGACGCGCTGACATACGGACAGCGTCTACTGTAGTTCCATACCGAGATAAGAGGAGCTCTGCGCTGGGGAGAGCTTGCTCTCCCATAGGCCCAGATGGTCTAGGTGCCGGAGCACAAGGTCCCTGTGAGTACACAACACATCTCGCGAGTGTGCCAAGATAAGTCAGTCTCTACGAGTTTGGTAAAATCCTGAGGAGACAGGGCCAGACCGAAAGGCAGGACCTTGTACTGATACTCTCTTCCCTCGAACGCGAACCAGAAGGCGGACCACGAGTGTGGACATCGACCGACCCAAGGCACGTGCCATGGCCTTCGTCGCCTGAAGCGCGAGGTCAGTGGCCGTGCGTAACTTGCTCATGCGAGTTGGGTCGGCCTTCCCATCATCCAGGTCTTTCAGGGCTTTAGCCATAGCGTGGAGGGCGGAAGCGGCCTGTCCTTCAGCATTGTAAGCCGAGTGTCGAAGAAAGCTTACAAGCCTTGGACAGAAGTCTAGGTCAACCCCTCCAGGTGGCAGCTGTCTGCGAGCACAGGTGCACCGCAACTGCACGCTCCACCTGGGGGATGTCGACATAGCCTTGGTCGCCCCACCATCCAGGGAAGTAACAGCCGCTGAACCCGCTAGCTGGGAACGCGCTAGGACTTAGTGAGCTCCTCATGCACCTCCGGAAAAAATAGCACCGGGCGGTGCGTGGCTTTTGACAACGCTCCGACCATAGAAACCACGAATCCAGCGCGGCTGCCCGGGAAAGCATGGCTGACATCTCAACGTCGTCCTCATCTTGAGCTCGACCGCCCGGGGGCGGGAGCTCAGAGAGGTCTTCCGCATCTGATGCCAGGAGGTAGCTGTCTGATGCTATGACAGAGAGTTCGTCCTCATCTCTCTGTGGAGTCTGCCCGCTATGGGACGGTCTACCACCGCCCATCGGGGACGAGCCAGGTGAGCTTGTTGGGGTATGGGTGGTCCGCAAAGCCGAAGCTGACGGAGCGACATCCATAGGAACCCCCAAATCACCCCCGCTGCTCGTCGAAGCGGTCGACCTCGCCGAAGAGGCAGTCGAACTCGCTTGGGAAGCAGACGGGGTGGCAGCAGCACTCACAAAGAACATAGCCAGCCGTGACCGCAACACCTTGATCACCATGTATTTGCAGACGGAACATGCCGGATCAACAAACCCTGCCTCAGCATGCTTGACCCCCAAGCATGTGACGCAGGTGTCATGCCCGTCTGACTCAGGGATGAGTCTGTCACACCCAAGGACACAGCTGCGAGACATGCTTGCAACTGTGAGAAATTTGCTCTTTTAGGTCTGTAGCTCGCTGCCGACACATCCAGGGGAAGTCTGCTCTCAGGAGGGAGAAGTCCGCTGCTCTGCGTCATAAATCCAGCAGTATCGCGAAGAGTCTTGAAGAGATAATACTTGACAATCATATGCCACGCAGGTTCTGAAGAACAAAGGATGAGTGAATGACCGCCGCCATCTTCCTTTTACACCCGTATGCACGGGGCGGGGACTGGCGTAAATGTGCCATTCGCCAAGCCCACTGGCCTATCTTCCTCTCGGAGATGATAGGTTCTCAAGATCAAACCCCAGTCTGTCTCTCAACACAACGTCGAGAGACTGACTGAAGGGGAACCGTGACAGTTTGGCTTAAGGTAACCATACCACCAAAATCTCATATCGGCCTATGCCTATCACAGGACCTCGGTGTTCTTCAAAATATGGTAGGTAATTTGTGGGGGAATATTTTCTTTACCAATTACAGACATGGCCGATTCGCACGGGATTAAGATCACAGACAACCTCTGCAATTATTACAAATGACTAGAGGTCCCCAGGTAATACTAATCCCATGCGAATAGGGCTCAGGGCATATCAAGCGATCTCTAACAAAGCAATAATGACGCATAGTACAAATATGTTGTACTCACATAAGATTGCTGCACCATTCCTATCAGATCCAATATTGACAGCACAGCACTGCTTTTTAATGTTATTCTCTCCGCAAATCCAGCGTCGACATGTGCCTTGTTCACAAAGGAATCCGCGTTAATGTTTTACCCACGTGAGTTGGAACATCTTTAAAAATAATCTTCAACCACGCATTACTAATGTTGGAATCCAAATGAAGGTTATGCAGTGACTGTGCTCTTCCACAACCAGGCACTGACTGCACAATATTTTGCATCTTTAACGGCATGTTTATTGCTTGCTTGCTCTATCTGGTTCCGTGCAACTTGTGTTACTTCAGTATTGTCATGCGTCAACAAGTGGGAGGGGCTACAGAAGTAGTCGTTGATATTCTTCTGTGGAGGCGGTGTTCAACCTATAGATAGGTACATTCCAGGACCTGGCGTTAGCGGGGCCTGGTGTCAATAACAGTTTTAATTTCAGTAACAAGGGCGTTTTCTGTTCTGACACTTACAGGATGTTTGCTTGAACACGATTCAGTCTTATACAACAAAAGCATGGGTTAAAATTGATGTCTTAATTCATCGCTCCTTTAATTAATTTTGGCTATATCTAAAGGGCAATCTTTGGTCTTATAAATCTATCATTTGCCCCTGGGCAAATCGTTTTGATTGAGGGGCAAAGTTAAGTTTCATAACTTTTATCTGTTCTTTAACTTTAGTCTGAAGGAGCGGATGGAGAAATAGTCCCAAATTTACCACAATGGAAAAAACCTTCTTCTGAATATATATATTTAGATTAATATTTAGGAGAACATATAGTATGTGTGTGTACGTTTGTGAGAGTGTATATGCTGTTGAATTTAAGATGTCTTTAGTCAAAAGATCACTGCTCATTCGGAATCAATCCGCACATATACAGTAACTGCCGAAATCACTTTCAGCCGGTTTCACAAAAGTCGGGCAGCCATTTTCTCAAGTTCACGTCAGGTAAGTGGCAATAAATCAAATTTAATTTTAGACTAAATTAATTGACAAAGACGCAAATATTCAATGTTTTTGTGAATATACAGTATATATATATGGGTGTGTTATCTGGTATGTGTCCGAGGGAAAGTAAAGCTTTTAGTTAAAGATATAGGCCTAAGTGTTTATATGTCTGACGGAAATTAAATTTTAGTCAAGTGAACAAAGTCTTTCACCCTGCTAATTATTAAATGCAATGTTTAAATCTGTATAATGAAGTATTTAAATGTAATTTTGGTGTGTTTTTAAGATATGGCTGCCACGCATAGAAGAATCGGACCCAAGAGCACATGAGAGAAAAAAAGTTTTAATGAGTCAGCAAGAAAATAAAGCAAGGGCAAAAAACACAAATGATAACTTGTCATGATTCTGCCTCATCATGTCATGTATTTCTTGGTCTAGTGGTAGAATCATGACAGAGCCTCATGTTTAGTGTAGAGAGAGACATGTCATGCACTCTCTCTGGTCTCGTCTTTGTCCCCGCCCCCTCGTTTCCTCATTATTGATTGTTAATTATTACATGCCCCACAGCTGTTCCCTCTTGATTTGATCCCTTATTTAATGCCCCTGTGTTTTCTGTCTTGTGCTGGATCATTTTGCATTGGTAGTCGCCTGTCACCCTCCAGGTTTGTATCGCTGTGTTATCTAGTTATTTAGTTGTAGTTTATGTCTAGTGTTGTATTTAGTCTTGACTAGTTTAGTGTAGTTAGTCTATGTTAACCCTTCATGTTAATACCCTTGTTCTGTTATTTTACCCAATGTGGGTTTTGTTTTGTCTTTATTATTAAAAGTCTTGTGTTAACCCCTTACCTGCCGTCTGCGCCTGGGTCCTCTGTCCTTGCTCCCCCATTTTCATGACAGAATGATCCAGCCTGAACAGGACCCAGCAGACAGAGGGGTCGCAGTGGGAGGGCCGATGCCGCTGGGTTCCCTGCCAGGATCAGGGCCACCGGGCTCTCTTCCAGGGTCGAGGCCGCCGGGTTCCTCTCCTGTTCCCAGAGCAGATCCCTGCCGGCACTCCAGCTGGCACTCCAGCCAGCATCCAGTCCGGTCCAGCAGCGCCGGCACCCAGTCCGGTCCAGCATTGCCTGCATCCAGTCCAGGGCTGGCCGCAGCGCTGGCATCCAGTCCCTGTCAAGTCCAGCAGCACCGGCATCCAGTCTGGGTCTGGCCGCAGCGCCGGCTTCCAGTCAGCTCTCCAGTCCGGTGCAGTCGGCTCTCCAGTCCGGTGCAACCGGCATCCAGTCCGTGTCCACCGGCATCCAGTTCCGGTGCAGCCGGCATCCATTCCGTGTCCGGCATCCAGTTTTACCAGAAAGACTCGGGAGGCAAAATGTTTGGCAATAAACATTTATTAAACAACTGATTGTGACAAGGTGCAAATGGAGCGAATGGTGGTAATCACCACCAAGGTGCGAACCATGATACTTAAGTGAAAGAGCGCTTCGCCATGTAATAAATGAGGAAAATATACAACACCACCAGTATATGCATGAAAAATACATTGATCGTGGGGAGAGTTTGCTGAGCCTTCAGGGTTTAATTTATGCTTTCATTCTACTAAAACTCGGAGGGTAATTAAACATGTGTGACATTAATTCCATCAAGGAATTACAACAAGAATAATCTAATTTAAAGTGAAGTCCTGTCATGAAGTACTTAGGCTTTAGGTTACGAGTGTATAGATGGCGCTAAAATATACTTAAACTCATCATGATATTTATATTAAGGCTGCTGGTATGCAACTTCATATATGGAAATGCCCTTTAATCTTTTAAAGTTCGTAATCCGCTCTTGAATGTTTTATTCGCTCTGGGATTACAACCTGGTTTGGAAACTTAAATGAAAGAACGATTGACTCATGTCCACAAAACAGCCATGAAAATTGTTGGAATAAAACAATATGAGACCATGCAGACTTTATATGAACAGGCAATGATTAGAAAGCAAATATCAGTACAGATTCTGGACATTCCCATTTTAGCGAGTACCAGCTGCTGCCATCAGGAAGAGACTGAGAACACCAAGTGTAAAACAATTAGACTTTTTCATTCCTGCCTCGATAAAATGTTGAATTTTACTAGGGACTAGGGGTGGGCGATCTGATGATCTTAAATCAAAATCATAAAGCAATCGATCTTGAAGGCGTCCTCGATCCACTTTTCGACAGAATCGCGAGGATCATGATCTTGTCTGTCGCCTAAAACAAGAGGTGTGTTCAACATCATTCAGCGCCGCACAGACCCATTGGCGTATGACATTGAAGCACCGCGGGGGCTGAGAGCTCTGAATGCTTTCGAATCACTCTTGTCATCAGGCCCGGATTAAGAATTCAGAGGCCCCTGGGCACAAGTGTTTTATGGACCCCCCCACATACACATGCACACAATAAAGTTTTTAATTAGCCTATAGGGTACCATGCATATAAACACCTCTATCTTTTACAGGATTACATTGACAAGTTACAAACTAGGATCACAACCTGAAGGACTATATAAACACCTGTACACATCCTCCATCATACAGGATTTACACCACATGATTGCAACAATGCTTTTCTGGACCAGCTGCAACAATATTAAGACATTTCCCAGCATACTGTAACTCACTGGCATATGCAAGCAGCACACACTACCACACCTCTACCAAATCAGTTCTATCAGATTCTTCCATAAGTCACACACAAACATGCAGGACATGCAAAACTGTTCTTAAGAGAAAATATAAGAACTTTATTAAGATAAATTACAGAAAGTTTTTAAGAATATTCTTAAGTGCAATTTTCAAATATTTTCATTTTATTTTTCTAAGAATAAATGGGCAGTCTTTGTCAATGATTGTACTTCAAGAGTAATTTGTCTATTTGTTAAACTTTATTTGTATAACAAGCACCTTGCGACTCACATTCTTATTTAAGCATGTAATGTGTTACAGTAAACGGCATTAACGAGTATTATAAGTAGGCTATACTTCTTTAGCCTATATATTACGACATCATCATATTTGTGCATATGTCAACATTTTGCAATGTATGTAAAAGAACTGTGGATTATCTAATAATGAAGGCTTAATATTGGTAAAGTAGGGCAGTTACTGATCAACATTATATCAATATAAAATAATTCATAATTGGCAAGGAAGCACCACCAAATAAATGTAAAAAACGCTTACCTTTTAAGATTTAAGACAGCCGCGAGGGTATATCAACTCATGTTTACAACAATAAATCCGTTCTCATTGACATAGCCTACTGTGTTTTCAGTTTCTGTTGTCAGTTCATGACGCGACATCATCCAACAACTCACAATAAAAAGCGGTGATTTCGGCTAACGTTATACAGTACTGTATGTTCTTTCACACAGCCTCGTGGTAACCATGTGCATATTTACGGATGAAATTTGTTCATATTTATATATCCAAACAGTAGGGCTGTAGTCAAGTCCACCATTGTCGAGTCCAAGACAAGTCCAAGACCAGGACTAGTCGAGACCGAGTCAAGTCCGAGTCCAAAGAGGTTCGAGTCCAAGTCAAGTCCGAGTCCAAAGAGGTTCGAGTCCAAGTCAAGACCGAGTCCAATTGAGACAGTCAAGACAGAGACAGAAAAAAATCATGACTACAAGACCACATACTTAACTATTGATAATTTATGTGATGCAAGAGACAGCATATCTTCTATTCTAAGATAATCATTTTCATTATTGTTTGTAATGATCAAAAAGCAGATAAAATAAGGTCATTTTATTTTTACTATATAGGTATAGCACTAAAGTCACAAAGCCGAAGTGTAACTGTTTATTACTTTTTTAAGGAACTTTTTTATCAGCCCTCCTAACAGCAAGGTTGTGCAGCAATGAACACTTTTGTGCGTGTGTGTGTGTGCGTGTGCGCGCCTGCCCGTGCACGTGCGTGTTCGATAGAGGAGCCGCTAGAAAGAGCAGAGGCTCCATGGCTCGTTTATAAGCACGTCGGTGCCCATCCTTAAATAACATGTTCATCACAATTACAATAAAAATACGATCAATCTTATCTTTAAGCCCTACTTTCCAAACTTTCTAAAATACTCAAATGCAATGCTAACTCTGAAACATGGCATTAACTTACCTCTCTTTGTGATGCCTTTGCAGGTGTCTTACGAAATTGGATGTTGTCCCACATGTTTCGGGGAAAGTTTTGTTGCAAAAAGTTTCCTTTTAAGCGCACTGTCGATACATTTATTATGGTTTGTAAAACCAATCTGTATTATGCCGCTGTTCGCTGACATCGTGCCTGATGAATGATTGACGCTGGTTCGCGCCGCGGACGAATCATTCATTCGAACCGGTTCTTTCTTTTTAGTGAACCGGTGGATCCAGTTCAGCTGAATCGTTCCCGTTCAGCGTCTCCCGTAAACACTTAATATTATCAACAAATTAATTCAGTTATTCACTTTCTGGCGTGCATGACAGTCCCGCGAACTTGAACCAATATACCGGAGTTATTTAATTACAACAACAGCACACACTGAACTGAACTGCTGTGTGAAAAGAGAACTTATGAGCACGCGCAGCTCTCGTTCTAGAGTCGAGAGTCGGCAACAGTTTTCGGATCATTAGTTTTCTGAGCACAAGTATGTTCTTCTATCAATGTTTTGTTTTGAAGGAGAAAATAAAACATATATCGCTGGACTCGGACGAGACCGACTAGAACATTTTCGAGACCAATGATCAAGTCCGAGACAAGTCCGAGTTCAAATACCAACGAGTCCAAGACAAGTCCGAGACCATTAAAAAACGTCTCGAGTCCGGACTCGAGTCCGAGACCGGACTCGAGTACTACAGCACTACCAAACAGTAGATAACAGTGACAGGTTGTTGGAAACGCTGTTTTGTAGGCCTACTTATTTTATTCACGAGTCACCTGTCGTATGGTGGTGCTTCTTCCTGCCACTCACTGTACAGAGTGACGCCGAGAGAAAGGATCCCTACGCCGGGAAAGAGAGACCTCGCGCTCGCGGGGCAGCACTGGGGACATTTTCCCACTGAATGAAAGCTAAGGTTTATCCAAGAAGTGGATAGATTTGTCGCTATGTGCTTCTTCTGAACAAATCCGCTAGATGGCTCGTAAAAGTGACTAAATCAAAAGACAGATTTTCTAATTCAGAAACAATGTTTTGTGTGTGCACCTCAATGTGCGCACACAAATGAATTTCGCGTAAACGCTGTTATGTGAAATTTTCTTACCCTTGCCTGGGCCCCACGCGAGCATGGGCCCCTGGGCCTGTGCCCATAATGCCCATAGGATAATCCGGCCCTGCTTGTCATGCTGCGAGGTCTCACGGGTGCAATACAGTTTTGCAAGAGCACTAGACAGAGCAGCTTGTTTGTGAGACGTGTGCTTGTCCTTCTTCTGCTTGTTTGTGTGTGACGCCAATCGAAGGTGCATCGCCCATTCACTTAGTTTTACTCTATTTTGCGATTGAAACTCGTTCCGGCTGCATTGAGTTTATACAGTATAGCCAATATCTAGAGCCACATGACTTCTGTGATGCGGACGTGGAATCCTGCCATTTAAATCTGTCATCTGCCGGTTCCACGTGTAAGAGTGAATGTGTTGACAGTTTAACATGCTACACGCGTGACGCTCATGGAATTGTATGTGTCTCACTGTATGAGGACATATACACGTAAACATCATGTCCAGGGTTGCCCTGAGAGTTTAGACATTTGCATTGGGGTAATATGGCGCGAATACGTATTTGGTGTGCTAAAGCTGCCCATGCATGTATTAGACACATACAATTGCAAAATGAAAGTGTGGGACAAAAGATGCATTCTATCTAAAAGCGAATGCTCACCCAGACCTGCCTGAAATGCCTCGTGTAACCACACCCCCACGATATACGTCAGTTCGTGGTATGATTTGACTACAATTGCTTTGGAACCTGATGTTCCAAATTGGTAAGAGGCGTTACATTGGCGTCACACACTTGCAGTATATGACCAATCACTACGCACTGGTTAACTAGCCAATCATAGCACACCTCGCTTTTCAGAGCGATGAGCTTTGTAAAAATCCATGCGTTTCAGAGAGGCGAGGCAAAGAGGAGATATGAACAGGCAAGGCATGTGGAAATAAGGCGCCTTTGACCTTAAATCATGTTACATAAAAAAACGATAATATTCGTTCCAGCCGTGTCATATCACCCCTTTAACTTATCGCTGTCTTCATAATGACTGAAATAAAGCAAACTAAACTGAACACAGAAAATAACACAAACAAGACGAAACGGAATTGAATGCTTTGAGGATCGAGAGTGATAGTCAGGTTAAATATCCAGCTAAAATTGAACAATTAAAGAGTAATTATTTTGTGATTTTTAAGGTCCTTGAAAACAGATGGAGCAGCAAGCGTGATCAGCGCAGCCGGTGTAAACCATTCTTTGCTCGTGCAACGACCCAGCTAACACAGTTACGTTGTGACGACGTACCTGGACCGGACCATATTCGTTGCCAGGACGTACCACAATACCGTTCCAGCGACGTAACTTTGTGATTCCCATAATCGTCCTGACGACATAACATTGGACGTTCTTGGGACATGGTGATTACCTCCTGAAGACATACCTGGAACGTACCATATTCGTCGCAGCGACGTACCAAATAACGTTTCTGGGACGTGATGAGCACGTCCTAATGACCAAACAGTCACGTTGTTAAAATCCTTTTTTTTAATTATTTAATTTAATCAATTATGATCCCTTACATGGAGGATTAAATTAATTTGTGATTTAATCAGTGCTTTAAAGATTAAATTTTATGCATAATGGAGTCATTTTCGATTCAAATATGTATAAAGCACAGTATAACGATTATAAAGACTCAACACAGCACTGTACATCACAATAAGATATTTTATTTATACTGTAGTACGACATAAATAATCAAAGACTTCAACACAATATAGAGGATTTAAAGCAGATATTTATTGACAGAGATGAATAAACATTATGTTCAGGCTTAACATTATATTACTTGTATATAACATTATATATGTCTTACCACATAAGTTTAGCAGGTTGTCCGTTTTTACAAGCAACAATCAAAAGCTTCTTTAGTCACACTCACAAACACCAGGGTCCGTTCATTTAAACGTGCCAAATCGATCGAAAATCACTAAAATATGCGTTTACTCTCACATCTGTAAGGTATAAAGTAAAGAAAGAATATTAATAAACCGCTAAAGTAAAATCAGGCAGTGAGGTAAAAAGAAATGACAGTTAACATTTAAATGATGAGAGCGCGCTCTTTGCAGAACGAAGAAGGCACGTGCGTGCTTGAGACGCTCACGCACATTTCAGACGCGCGAGCACAAAATAAATATTTGTAATTGTGGTATGGAATTAAACTCCAGTTTAATAGCTGTCAGAAGTCAGATTAATAGCATTCGTCTTGACATTATAACAGATTTTACTCTGATCATAAATTTTCCATACAATAACATAAACAGAAATGACCATTCATTAATCAAATGACCAGTGTACCGGTGTTGTGCCAAGAAATGCACCTCTGCCAGATTCTGCACCTCCTTCAATAACAAAATGTCCGATTGGCTAATTCTAACCCCTCCCCACACCTAATCCTAATCCTAACCTATCCCCTAACACCTAATCCTCACCCAACCATTGTGGGGAGGGTGGGTGCATAATTTGGCAGGGGTGCATTTCTCGGCATTACACCGGTCATCTGAAGACGAGTACATCACGTCGCTACAACATTCACAACGGGATCAATTCACGACGTTATTTGAGGACGTGTTTCAGACTTTTCTGGAACGTAAGTAAAAATGACCAGTGTCCAGGTTATCTGAAGACCAGCACATCACGTCGCTACAACGTTCTCCATGGGATTAATTCACGACGTTATTTGAGGACGTGGCTAATACGTTTCTGGAATGTAAGCAAAAATTCTAAGAAATGGAACATTGCCAAGACGTCCTCAGAACGTGGTCACAAAGTAATGTCACGGTGACCAAATGAAGACAAACTGGCGACGTTGTCAGAACGTACAGTACTGTGTTAGCTGGTTATACAGAGATAAATGCACGCTGGTCAACCATGAATTCTCTGGCAAAGAGGCAACCACAGAATTTAATCACTGACCATTCTACGTTGTAACGTGAAAATAGAGCCTGTGGAGACTAAATTAAAGTAAAGCAGTGTTTCCCCATATCTTGCTAAAATCTGCCATCATAATTAAACACCACAGTTAAATGCAGGGAAATATGACAGATTTTTCCTCTGATCGAAAAACATGCCATGATGATAAATGGCAAAACAATATGACATTATGGAAAAAGAGGTTGCAGACTGACCAACTGTCACGATCACCATGCTGACCATTACCTGAACTGCCGCCAGGAAGGGAAGGCAATAAAAGCAAGTAGGGTTGCATGGTGTACCGGTGCTACGGTAGCATCGCGATGCTAAAGCTTCAAAATACCCGCGATGCCTCTCTATTTTTGAAACGGTAGTATCGTAGTACCATAGTTAATGTTGCATATGCGCATTAATATTTATTTGAACACTTACATCTGCCTTTTTGCGGTGTTTATCTCCAAAATGAATGTGTGTTTTGAATGTCTCTGACGAGTTAATGATTCGAATTGGCGATTTTAGAGTTGGTTAAATGATTCACTAACTCAGGGGAAAATTGACGCCACCTATTGGCCGTTTTAGTTCTGCATTTAAAGTAAGCCCAATATTTCCCTTTATAAAGACTGCTGTATCAATTAAATTTGTCCAACATTTGAATTAGTTCCTACGTGAAAAATGATCTAGTGTACTTTAGTATTTACTACAGTAAACTACTAAAACTCATAGATACTAGTGTTTTTGAGTCTTATCATAGTAAATATTTAAGTATACTACAGTATTTACAGTATTTACAAATGACTAAATGTAAATGTATTTGCTACAATTTATCCAATTACTACAGTTAATACAACAACATATTCTAGTGCAAAGTATAATACAGTTTACTATAGTAAATACAAAATGTTTAATCTAAATCTGTGTTTTTTGTATATATTTTAACTATATGGCACAGCATCGTGATACTACTTGGTATCGAGATACTTCAGCTGGTATAGTATCATAAGGCATGTTTATGGTACCGTGACAACCCTAAAAGCAAGTATACCCTACATGTTTTCGATATTCTTAGTTGGTAAAAACACGCGAGGGACGGTTATGAAACGTTTTACATCTCCCTGCACTGCTCAGCTGTCCCAATGTAAACATGCACTATACTCGATACCATTTGTGATTGCGTCCTATACACACTTCAAATCAAATCAAAATTGGTGGTAGCTTTAAGGAACAACTACTGCATATGAAGTTGGTTGGTTCATGTTAAAGCACGTTGAAAGCACTAACATAATGCAGCATCTTGCATATAAACTCAGAGATGCCCTTTGAGAGCTTTTCAACATGGCTGTTGAATGAAACACCTGCCATGCACTATATGAGGTTTGAGTGACGAGTGTATTAAACAAACCAGAAATCACTGAATCCCGGAGAAAAAAAACTGGGGAAAGCAAGTGGCTATATGAGCTGAAAGGATCGCGGCTGAGTAAGCCTAGCATGAATTAGCAAATAGCCGTGTAGTCACAAATATGATCTGTAACATCCTTAAATCACGACTGAATGAGCTTGTGAATGTCTTCTGCTTCGACTGCAAAAGCAAACAGAAGTGAAGTGGCGATCTTATATATTCCAGTGTAAGATGGTGATTGGTTAGGTGATGATTGGTTAGGTCTATACATAAAGAGTGATGCAAGATTGAGTCTTCCTGGCAGAACTTGCGCTGAAGCTTACATTTCGGGTGCAGCCATCATTGTTTTTGTTACCCAGCCTCGCCTTTATTTGTACACCCCCCTTGGACTCTTGTGCTACCCCCTTGGACTCTTGTGTCCCTTTATTGTTATCTATCATGTTTCCCTGTTTTTTGTCTGTCTCGTCTTGTTTGTCACCTTAAGGAGCGTCAGGATGTTGCTCCTTAAGGGGGGGCTTCTGTCATGATTCTGCCTAATCATGTCATGTATTTCTTGGTCTAGTGGCAGAATAATGACAGAGCCTCATGTTTAGAGTAGAGAGAGACATGTCATGCACTCTCTCTGGTCTCATCTTTGTCCCCACCCCCTCGTTTCCTCATTATTGATTGCTAATTATTTCATGCCCCACAGTTGTTCCCTCTTGATTTGATCCCTTATTTAATGCCCCTGTGTTTTCTGTCTTGTGCTCGATCATTTTGCCTTGGTTGTCCCTAGTCACCCTCCCGGTCATCTAGTTTAGTTAGTTGTAGTTTATGTCTAGTGTTGTATTTAGTCTTGTCTAGTTTAGTGTAGTTAGTCTATGTTCCTGTTTACCCTTCGTGTTAAAACCCTTGCTCTGTTATTTTACCCACGCGTGGGTTTTGTTTTGTCTTTATTATTAAAAGTCTTGTGTTAACCCCTTACCTGCTGTCTGCACCTGGGTCCTCTTTCCTTGCTCCCCCGTTTTCGTGACAATAACTGAGCCGGGCTCAGAGGGTCCACTGGGCGAGGCGAAGGCGAAGTCAGACAGGTGAGGAGTCAGTCGAGGTGAGGACTGGGTCCGAGGAGAAAGGCAAGCTCGTAATCCGAAACAGGCGAAGATATAACCGATGGTGAGAGGTCCGAGCCCGAGAGGCAGATCAGTCCAGGTAACTCAAAAACGACAGGCAGCTAAAACTAGAAGAAAACTAGATTAACAAGGAATTTTCCAAAATAATAAACTAGATTAGGTCAAGAATGTGGCAAGAGCGTGGTAACAAATTCAACGCAACAGCAAAGAAATAAAGAACAAGCGAAGAATATAAAGGGGAGATAATGATGAAGGAAACAAAGAACAGGTGCGCAGAGCCGAACTGCCCGGCTGATTGCCAAGTGGCGTCAGCTGAGCGTGCCGGGGAAACATAGAAACAGAAACAAGGGAAAAGCGAGAAAGGGCGAAGGAGGATCAAACCCGAGTCCTGACAATGGCATGTGCTTTTTCTCTCAAAAGCCAAGTTGTGTACGTTATGTTTCTGTATGGTGCTCCATTTCAATGAGACTGACTGAAATCTATTAAACTTATTGTTAAAAATAGTAATAAGTTAAATGTGGGCTTGTTTTGTGTGTTTTTGCCTGCACAGTTTATTCAACTAAGATGGCATGGGGTTGAGTAATTTATTTGAGAACTTGGGTGAATTATTCCTTTATGTTTTCCTCTGTCATCCAATGTTATTTCTAGGTTTATGCAGAATTTTAAAGAATCACTTGAGGAATCTGCACTCAACTTTCCACAAAGCCTTGGAAGTCCATACTAAAGATCTGGGCCACTGTTAAATTTCTAGTTCCTTACGGACACTAAGTTTCTTTCTGTGTTGATGTTGTGAGAGAATTCTTCTGCAGATCTGGGAGCACAAAAAACAAGACACAGAGAGGCATCAAGCTTTTGAACTCATTTATTTTAGAAACTACATGTCTTTATATACGGTGCCAAAAGACATCTGGCAGGTTTCATATGTCCAGGGGTTCACAGAATGACCAAATAAGGTATAGCAGTTCGGACAAAGAATGTTTAGCTTAGAAGGAATCCCCTCCTTCCATGAATAGCCAGAAGGCATCCCTTCCTCCTACCCTATAGCCAGTAATGTAAAGTGAGCTTAACACTTCACAATTCTTGATTTTGTGGGCTTGTATTTATTTATGCGGAAATTAAATCTAACAGCCGCGTTTCCCGAAACCTTCTTATCGCTACATTGTTCTTAAGTTATACCTTAAGCTATACCTTATCGTTAATATGTGTTTCCCAAAATGTTCTTAGTTAAGTATACCTTCTGTAAGTCATACGTTCGAAAGTTTGGTCTGCAGCGCTCTTAGCTATACCTTATCACTGTTGACATTTAACTCTGCTAATGGCCACTGTGAAAAAAGTCTTATTTACATCGAAGTCCATACAAATAAAATTCTAATGTTAAATACACCAGTATTTAGATGTGTCTTCATGCAAAGAATATAATTGTCACACTGATGGTTGTTAGCTTTTTAATTATATTTTCTAAAGGTGCATCAGCTGGCAAACCAAAGAATTTACAGTATATTTAAAGAGAAAGATTGTGGTAGGAAGTTGCGATATAGCAAATATTTTTGCTAAATCAAATACAAATAAAAATATGTTAAAAACCTGTGTTCTGTCTCTTTGGCTGATGGTACTCAAAAAAATATTCCAAGGTTGGCAGGTCTGGAAACGTGTTTTCTCTTCGTAAGACATGCAAAAACTTGCTTAAGAAATAAGCATGGTAAATGTATTGAATATGTATAATGTGTACAAGCACGTCAATGTTTTAGTTGTTATAGTCTATGTATAGCACTGCTCAAACGTGATATTTGGCAGCCGGAAGAATCAACTGTTATACACTCACGTGTGATTTCTTTCATTGTGAAATGAAAACATCATGAAACATTGGTAAAAACATAAGTCGGATGCATTGTCTAATACCACCGCTATATTTTCCTCTTTGTTTGAGCTGAGCTCCCGCATCCCTCTCTGTACTGCAGCCTGCCTGTCAGATGCTTGTTCCCCAAACTTTCGAGAAAGGGTCCCGGTCCTGGAGTTGCCAGGTATTCATATGAGTATGAATACCCATTAAGAATCTCATCAATTAACATTTATCCTTAGAATATAAATTAACGTTTTGGCGGCCGCAGTATATTATGAAAGTAGCCCCAAAACCCGCAACCCGCAGCTCCATATTTTTTCCCGCAACAGCATTTTCAAAATAGCCAAAATTGTGCGGGAAACCCACAACCCTGGCTACACTGGCACTAGGGCTTACAGAGAACCGGGTGGGTTTCCAATAGCCTCGGACCTCGAGCTCATAGGATGAAATCATGCCACTTTACAATACAAAATACAAAGTTCCACCAGAGGGAGATGAATGACATCATACGTGTCAATTCATGAACAGGAAATAGAACTTGCAGGATTTTTGAATTGTTAATGTCTCGTGGGCGAAAAGTTTGTTGTAACGCAAGCATTACTGAACATGTACCGAGTAAAATATTACTGAAAATAGATTAGTAATACCTTAAACTACTGCGTTACAGCAAAAAGTAATACGTTACTGTAATACATTACTTTTGTAACACATTACTCCCTGTAATGGCTCTGCTTCATTTAGTCATGCTTTTCTTGGTCCTGTAGCAGAGCCATGACAAAGTCTTTGGTTATGTGTGGAGAGAGTCTTTTTGACCCTTTCGGTCTTCGATACTCTCTCCGGTCTTTGTCTGTTTTCCCGCCCTTTTGTATCCCTCGTTATTGCTTGTTGATTAGTTCATGTCTCACACCTGTTCCCTCTTGATTTCCTCCCCTTTATATAGTCCTCATGTTTCATTGTCCTGTGCTCTGTCATTGTATTCAGTGCGTCTTGTTGCTCGTCCAGTGTGTTCCAGTATTGCCTGTTCCTGTCGTGCTGTTTCAAGTCTTAGTAAGTGTTTGAGTTTAGTTTATGTCAAGTGTTGTTTTAGTTCAGTTTAGTGCAAGTTAGTCTTCGTCCCGTTTATTCTGTTTTTCTGTTATCAGTTTTACCCCATCGTGGGTTTTGTTTTGTGTTTTATGTAATAAAGTTACGTTTTTGTTAACCCCTTCACTGCTGCATGCAATTGGGTTCTCCTTCCACATATTTCGTGACAACTCCCAACACTGCACGTGACAGGATAATATTTAAAGGGGGTTGGAGATAATTTTGGGACAGGATCTGTTTTTCCTACCTGTCACGTTTCTACCTCCGTTAAACTTATGCATGGATGCATACATAGCCAGAAACAATAAGTTTGATGCATGCTCATAAGCAACACTGTATGTCTCATAAATCAATCATTCATATTTACACAGACATGCTAAAATTCCGAGTCCACACACACACTACATGTTACACATGACAGGATTATATTTAAAAGGTGTTGGGGGTTAATTTTGGGGCTTGATCTGTTTTACTCAACTGCCATGATTCTACTACCTTTAAACTTATGCATGGATGCATACATAGTCCAGTACGATTAGTATGATGCATGCACACAAGCAACACTCGGGGCTTAATTTGTGCCAGAACAAGCGGATCGGGATCCGGCACCTCCGAACTCCGATCCGGTACCTCATTTGACAGATCCCGCTCCTCAAGCGCTAGTGGAAAACGTTCGTGCTGACCTGTCGCGTGCATATATTCAATTAAAAAGCACTCATAATAATTATAATGGCAATAACTATTTTATTTTGATAATGAACAGGCTGTCATGTTTCTGCAACGTGAAATATTGTGTGTGCACTAGCGCAATCGCTTGAGCTGTTGCCTATAACGGCAGGGACAACTAAAAAAACTCCAGGAATATTTAAGGTCAAACAGATAAGACTGTGTATGTATGTCATTCGATAGGAATGCTGCACACTTGGACTAAAAACAAAACTTTGCGCTTTTGCAAAATAGAGAAAATTTACAGGATGCGCTCTGTCACATCCTTTCCTTGATCTCATTTATGGAGCGCTGCGCCTCACAAACTGAACCAATTTCAGCAGCATAATGTCACCATTTTTTTCCTTTCGTTTTGTTAATCTGTTAATTGTCAAATATTCGGCGTATTCCACGAATGCATAGCCTATAAATGTTGATTCATTTCTGAAATGTGGGATGTCTTCTGACGTGTAGGCATGCACATTGCATGCTTGCATTATATATTGAATAGGACTTGTCGTGATGGACACTTCAGAGAGAGATATTTGTGTTGTTGGACAAGTTTTACTAAATGCTGCGAAGAGACGGAGAAGATGTCACAACTCTGTCTTTCCTATCATGAGGTTTCTGGTCTGTGGACAGAGTTGTGACGGTGCCATGTCTTTTGTGCTTGTTTTGTTACGTGTGGAAGACACGTGGCCATTGTTGTCACTTTGCGCTGCGTATCCTCCTGTCATGTCGTTCAGCCCCGCCCTCTTGACTCCCGTAATCATGCCCGTTGTGTGTGACCTCTGTCACCTGCCCGTCACGTCCCTTTTGTAATTATCCCTCGTTAGTGTTCCCTTCTTAATGTCCCTTTGTTCTCTGTCCTGTGCGATTTTGTTCTATGGTTGTTACGGATTCTGCGTTCCTGTGGACTTTCCCTTTTGCGTTGGACTTATTATTTGGAGTATTGACTCCGTTTGTCGTGTCCCCCTTGCGGGAGGTATTTCTGTTTGATTATTCGTTTTGTTTTGTACCGTTTTCCCCATCGTGGGTTTTTGTTTCGGTTCATTAAAGATCAGTGTTAACCCTTCACCTGCCTGCATTTGGGTTCTGTCCTTCCGTTTCATGACAGAAGAACTGATAAAATACGCTTAACGGATGATTAGATGCTTAATATGCCTAATTTGTTATACACATTAGCCTCCGCCAGCACGCGCTCACGCACAAAATGCCTTTGTAATTTAAGTTTGACGTTAAACTTCTGAAGTGTACACAAATGTTGAGGGCTGTGTTTTTGGTGTTTTTTTTCAAGCACAACTTTTATTTATACAAAATTAAATATGACAATTAACTGTTTCCATCACCTTAACGCGCATTTGAACTAAGGTAAACTCGAGATAAAATCTGCGTCTAGCACGTTCAATTTCTTTGGTAATTGTGAAATTATTTTTGCATATCCGTTTCCATTTTGGCTGTCTTATGCGCATTTTCAAAACATAAATAGTTGGATAGAAATCCCCACAAAATTTCCCATTCCGTTACTGCTCCACACCCCACTAACTTGCCGGATCTGCAACGCCCCCTTGTTCCAGCACCTCAGAATTTACAAATTCAGCACCGGCAACACTGTATGTCTCATGAAGCATTTATTCATATTAACGTAGACATTTGAAATGTTCATGGCCACACACACTAAATGTTACACGTGACAGAATTAGTTTTCAGGGAGGAGGGTAAATCGGCCAACTGCTGTAGGGATTAGTGCTTTGGGCTCGGGATAGGCAGGTTGGTGGTTTGAAGTCCCGGTCCCCATCTTTTTTTTTCTTGTTGAGCACAGGGGAACCTCATCTGACAGCATCGTTCTTAGTCTTCATAATACGTTTTTCTGCTTTGAAGGATTAAATGAAATGAGCCTTAAACTCTAAGAACCTTCTTGTATTGGTTTTAAAAAAGTCAGCGGTGCAAGTGTGAGACAAGTAGGGACTTTCTATCACATGGAACACAGCTGGAACAGTATGTTACAGGACAATTCTCAGCTTTGAGATACCGTTCCCCCTGCAAAGCTGGCATATTTTACCCGTGATTGGCTTCCCTTTCAAGCAGCTCCGTACAATAGGCCAACTAGTGAAGTGGTCAGTGCTTTGGGTTTTACATGGGCAGGTTG
>NC_079899.1:10617383-10618830 GCF_024868665.1 Triplophysa rosa
AAAAAAAAAAGCTTTAAGCAAGAAAATACACTAAATACTATACGAAAGGACTGTGAGAGAGGTATGCAGTTTTTCATTGCATTATGTATATTTTGTCAGTAACCTGTTTAATACCTGTTTTTATTTTAATATCATTTTATGCTCACCTATATCTTTTTGTTGTTATGGTGATAAATAGGTAGATAATAGGTAATAGAAAAAAACACATTTTCCATATTTTTCCTAGGGTTGACAGAGATCAGCAGAATTCAGGCACCTGTTGTCTTCTTGATCTCCTGCTTTGAACTGGGCAAGTATGATTTCAATCTACTGCAAGAGAGGTTGGAGAAGGAGCTTCCACAACATAAGAAACATGTGCTGATGTTGGCCATACCGAATATCACGCTTGAGATCAATGTGAGAAAGAAGGAAGCTCTAGAGAAAAGCATTCCCAGAGTAGCCCTCCTGTCTGCTGGCGTAGCTACAATTCCTATTCCTGGTCTTTCTGCTCTTGTGGATGTAAACATTATAAAGAAAGAGGTAGAGAGGTACTACAGTGTCTTTGGGCTGGATGATCCCTCTCTGCAGATGCTGTGTGAAAGATCTGGTAAGACCATAGAGGAACTGAAAAATGTGATGAAGTCACCAATGCATTTTGGGATAAACTCAACTGCACTCATAAGCTGGCTGGGAGCTGCAGCGCTGTATGCAACAGAGAGTGCAGTTGAATATGTCTGCAGTCTCGTACCTGTGCTTGGCACTATGGTAGCAGGAGGAATGTCTTACCTGACTACCTCAAAAATGCTAAAGAAAGCTTTGAATGAGTTAGCTGAAGATGCAAAGAATGTGCTGATAGCTTCACTGGAGACTGAAGTGTGATAATTTTACATTTAATAAACATTTTGCAGAACACATACAGTATGTGGCAGCACCATTATGCAATATGTAACAGTATAATAGTCAATTAGACCAATCAAGTGAACATTAAAAAATGTACATTAACATTTACTCTTAATCATGCTTTTATTAGAGATGATTGTTGTAATTATTGAGATGTTATGAGAATTTTTGGTTTAATGACCAAAACAAAAAACTCATCTTAAATAGTATGTGGGACCTTTACCTGTTATCTTTTTGTGTTAGCCTAAATGTTGAAATGAATCAATAAAAAACACTTTGGTGTGATATCCTTAATTGCTATAAAGCAAGAATTTGATTTAAATCTGTCAAGGCATGTCATAGTGTAAGAAATCCTACACTATTCATTTAATTATCATAACAGAAAATGATCTCTCATCAGCCAAAGTGAAACCAAAACAATAATGTCATGAAATCATCAGAGAGACTTCAGGAACTAACACAGTCAACAAGGACATGACCTTCATTAACATACAGAACAGATAAACAGTGAGGGAAATAATTATTTGATCCCCTGCTAATTTTGTACACTGTAAAACTTTGCTGTAGT